>NW_022988111.1:0-82500 GCF_902827165.1 Trematomus bernacchii
CTCCAGATTTTAAGTCTTCCTATGCATCACTGGGCCTCATAGCATTAACATTCAGGAGAAACAAATGAAAGCTCTCTTAAAAGCTCTAACCTAGGCTTTTACAAGCCTACCAACTGCTTCGAATAAAAACCAAGCTAAAGTGGTCTAGACAGCAGGAAATCTAACTTTGAAAGAATACAACTACTGAAGTTAAATGTTTTCCCCTTTGGTGGTGGAATGCATTGTAGTGTACCATATATATACTCATTTGGTTTATTGCTTGCAGAAATTGAATTGGTGCCTCAGAGATGCAATATTCAGATCTTAAGGGGGCTGGTGGAGATTGGCTGCTCGCCATAAAGACAGATGAGTGAAGGATGGAGAGTTTGTGGAGCTTTTGATGAACGGTGATGTATCATCACATACTTTACTGTCTTCAACACTCAGGATCAACTCCAGTTATTCCTAACAGCGGCAATGACACATTTCACCTGGGAAAACTGGGAAAATATGAAATTCTTCTCTGGTTGCGGTTCAGAAATGACATTACTGTTGGACATTAAATCAACAGTATCCAGAGGTATCTCTCCATCTGTCTGTCTGTCTATTTGTCTGTCTGCCTGCTGTCCCCTAGGTGTCACCAGAGATCATGGACCAGACAAAGCTGACTTATCTTGGAGTGTGTGTCTGTGCGTGCTTGAAAAGTGGAGCTGCAGCTTCTCCTGCATGTCATCCTCAATCCAGTTGCCGTGGTGATATCCTCTCCCAGGTGCACCAGCAGCATCCACACACAAACACACTGTCTCTCTCCTCCTCGCAGACACACAAAGGGACACACACCTCTGTCTCTCCGGAGTGGGCTCCACTTTTTCACATGCCTCGACACCCACAGCTGGCTGTTTCTGCCCTTCCCTCCAGTAGCTTAGACAACCATCATTAACACCAGTGTCCCTGCGCTGCGCTGGTGTTAGCTCCTTCGTGTCACTCTCTCCCTGCGCCGTGGACCGTGCAGCCCGCTCTTCCGCAGGTGTCCAACCCCCTACCCACCGCGCATTCGCTAATGAGAGTGAAAATGAGAACAATGGGGAGAGGAGCGCGGGGCCCGCCAGCTCATCTGGGCTCCGTTGATCTTGTTAATTGCGTCCGTGGACGCGCTCCGCTCCCTTTGAAGTGTGTCTGAAGAGCCCGCTTCAGAGACTGGCAATTACCGCACATCATGTAATTGCTGCAAGACAGGCAGCCATATGAGAGAACTCATGTTACTGTATGTGTGCGTCGGGGTGTGAGAGGGGGAGAAAGAGTCTGATGATAGTGATGCCTTCCAAGGTGTTGTAACAGCATGTCAAGTAACGTCCTGTCAAACCACCACACACTCAGAACAAAATGTTAACAGCTTTGATGCTACAGGCGGCTGCATTTTGAAAAATGCCTATTTAACTCTTGTTCAAATCAATTTGAACGGATCAAAATATTTTGTTCTCCTTTGGAATTCAATTAATCTGTTTATTCTCTTAAAGTACCATTGCTGTGGTTTTCAAGAGGAGGCGTCCATGGCCTGTTGACGTCCTCCACTTGTGCTTATGAGTGTTTTGAGGTCAGTGGAGCTTTGAGATTCTTTGTGGCGAGAGTCTTGTTTCTCTTCAAACGCCATGTAAAGTCCCTCACCCTCCTAGTCTGAAACGCAACAAGTACACTGTATTTTCCTTTTGTCATGTCATGTGTTTCCACTATCCAAGCAAGTTAGAGGCTGCATGCTTTCAGCTCTGCTAAGATGCTTTTACTCAGCATCAGTTGGCAAGAGCGCAAAAGGAAGTAATAGCTGTGATCAGGATCTCAGCTCTAAGAGCAGACTTGATATAGAAGGGAAGTATATGAGCGCTCAACGGTAAACAGCCTGGTTATTAAGAAGCTGCTACACCTATTGTGCATGAACACGCTGTGCAGTGAACTAGTGGGAGAGAAGTGGAAGAATTGCCTTCCCCTCTCTCACAATCAAATCATGGACAAACAAAATTCTCTCCTCTGTCTCTTGCACTTGCACTTATTTGGAATTTGAAACATTATTCTGTAAATTGTCTTAAATACTAACGTAGCTAAATCAATGGCCCATGCATCAGCAAGACGACAAGTATTCAAAATATCTGAAAATCATTATCCAGATTTCTTTTTAAAGCAAGGATTTACTTTGCGTCATAGCCCCCTGATGATAGTAATAATAATGCATTTCATTTATTGAGAGCTTTTTCTAAAGACACTTAACATAGGATAAAATGATCATAGAAAGCAACACACTATACAACATTAATCACACGCTAAAACAGTAATATCTATCTACTTATCTATGTGCTGCTTTCAATCCCCTTTTCAATACTCTTTGCAGTAATGTATTTCAGAAGAAAAGGGCCCACTGTTCTGTACAAAAGACCAAGCTGATATACGCTGCCAACCTGCTTTGAGCCACAAAGCCTCTCACTCGCCCCCCTTTGCCATATAATAATATAACAGTAGCACGCCGCTGTGCTTTATGAGAGATACAGATACAGCGAGGCAACCCTGTGCTCTCACTCCCACGTCTGAATACAATTGAAAGTGGTACAGATGAAATGCACCACTCCGAGCTAACTACAACAGTAAGATAAATACTGTGCCACATACTGCTTTTGTGGCAGACAGAGATTTGTCTCTATGTGATAGACCACAAGTGTGCACATTATCAGACGCATGACAGCATGCCTGAATGTGGACCATCATGTGGACTGGTTGTAAATGACTGAGTACATGGTCGTTCCAAATGTAGCAATTATTGTTTTCTCCCTTGTAGCAATAAAACATTTTCAGTACAGTAGGTCAGTGTTTCAACACTCACCTGTTATCTACAATCAGATAATGAGATATTTACAATGGCTACATGCAGAACCGAATAGAATTCATAGATTACGCAAACTCGGGCCTCCCATACATGCACATTTTGTTCACAAATGATTACGTGATATAGGAATAAAGAAATTAAATGCATACAAGAAGTTTACAGCTTGCATCCGTGAATTAACAAAAGATAGCTGTGAGACGAAATGCATGTTAGAATGCTATATTTACTTATTGGCACTCAACCTCAACTAAAGTTGACAAGTTGGCAATAGTTTGCTATAGGGTCATATACACAAGTATTGGAGGAATTTATAGACCTGATGATGGTGCTATATGAAAAGTTAATGGTTAAGAAAGGTTATTACATTTCATGAAAAATAATAACCTTTAACTTATTCCTGATTGATAAAAGGAAATAAGAAGACATTTTATCTCGCCATCTATCAACATTGTGAACAAAGGCTCTGAACTTCAGAGGTGTGTCTCAAAACAAGACCTACCAGACAGCTCTAGAGCTGGGCGGCAGCTTTGGTGTATATTATAGTCTGTAAAACAGGAAAACAGACGACTGGAAAGAGCAAGATGAGGTTATCTGCTCCATCAACACAGCAATAGGACCTTCTGAGATATTTTCTAAAGGTGTACAGAACCTACAAACAGAGAAATGGGAACTTTATACATAATATAGAACGGTGTTGCAACATGCTACATTGTTTGGTAAGTGTATAACATAATCTTAATAAACATACTTACGCACACACACACACACACACACCTAAGAGGGCAAGGAAAAAAAGGATTGCACTGAGGCAGCTCGCCGCAGGGCAGCCTGCCAAAAGAGTGGGAGAGAGAGAGAGAGACACACAGACACACTCTCACAGAAAACAAGGGGGAGAGAGAGAGGAGCAGGAAAGTCCTTACATAGCCGACAGGAAGAGCTGTGTCAGGGCAGGAAGCTCCTTGTTTGGGCATGGAGGTTTCCTGGCTGCCTAGAAGACTGACATTTCCTCTACTGGTTGGCTTCTGGAGAGGGGATCACATGAAGGCTTGAGGGAGACTGCAGGGGTGGTGGTGGGCCGCCGGCCGGGCTGGGCTGGGCCTGTTCTCTGGTTTCAGCTCCAGCGCTCCCTCCCTCTGTTTCTGCTGCGCTCTCTGTACAGCCTGCAGCTAGCGGCTTATTGCTATAGCAGACACTTCGCAGGCCAGCATTCATTCTCTGCACCAATGACATACATTGTTCCACTGTGCAGTAACGTAATGTAACTGCTCTGTTAAGTACAGTGAGGTGTCGACAGTATATCATATAGAGAGTAAATGTCATGTTACACCGAACTCTATTTAGCTTGCAAAATGCAGTGCTAGTTTTCTATGTATTCTTAGTCCTTTGTCAATTGTGGCATTAGTCAGATTTTAGTCAAAGAAAACCGTAAGTAACTATTTTACAGTGTTTTTTGTGATTTTCTTGTCTTACAGTATAAATAACCCCTTGTTCCTCTCTCTGTTGCTCTTTCATTGTTAACTGGATAGGAAGTAATTCAGTTACTTTGAGTCCTCCTCCTTTGCTCATTGTGAGGTGCTGCTGTAATCCCAAATGGCGTGAGCGAAATAGGACACAAATACATTTTTAACAATTATTCATTAAGCCACATTTTAGGCTTGTCTTTTTTGGTCCAACAAAATGCAAGTTGATCAAGTCTCTGTTATTGTTTGGTATTATTTGGTCTTAGTCATGAAAAGAAAACTTGTTGATGAACATTTTAGTTCATTTTTGTAATGAATGAAGACTGGATCAATGAAGATAGCAACGCTGCGATGGAAAAATGATTCATATTCCCTTTTTAAGTGCTTGGTACCATACTATATCTTTTAGCCCTGGCATTCAAAGTGCTTTAATTTGCAGCAAAGGCCAGAAAGAAATCTGCGTGCTGTGTTTTAAGTCCTTTCAGTTAAACTGCCTCAGTAATGCTAGTGACCTGTTTGCTCTCCTCCTCGCTTTGCCTTTCTGAAGCTGTTAAAATGTCTGCCAAAAACTCAAACACTTTTCCATCAATGGCTGAAACACTATTGTGGGCTCATACTTCATTGCTTATTGATTGGCCGTCTTTGCATTCATGTTGACAATAAGATTTCACTGCTCACACACACACACACACACACACACACACACACACACACACACACACACACACACACACACACACACACACACACACACACACACACACACACACACACACACACGGACACACAGACACACACAGACAGGCAGACACACAGACAGGCAGACACACAGACAGGCAGACACATACAGACACACAGATGTTTCCTGATAAACAGCTAGTGCTCCAATCAGATATAAATCTGTAAAGTGACATTTTAAATCCTGCACCTGCTCTCTCACTAATACAAACACATACACACACACACACACACACACACACACCACACACACCACCACAACACACCACACACACACACACACACACACACACACACACCCCACACACACACACACACACACACACACACACACACACCAAGGAAGAGCAGCAGACTGAGCAAAAGGAATTATAAGAGAGAGAGAGGATGGACAGTAGATGGTGTAAAATATCGTCCTAGACAAAAACACTCACAAATAAACAAACGTTCACACATACACATTGACATCCACACCTCAACCTGAGGCACACACCCTCATGTTTTTTCCTACTGTCAAGTCTTTCTGGATCATACCTCATAATATAGAGGCTTCATAGCATCACTGCATGGTGTGTGTGTCTGTGGCTGCCAGGGAATATGGCCCTAAGTCAAGATCAAAGCTTTAGTGGTAGAACATTGTTGAGCATGTAAGGGTATAAAGAGTAATCAAACACAAGCATGGACAATAAAATAAAATAAAAGCAATAATTTGTTAAAGGAAACAGTCACGTCGAACAATATAAAAGTGCACACAGGTAGATGGATGAGGGGTATTTGGTAACAACGAGCGAGTAAAAAAACATTAATTTAACTGCAATTTCTCATCATTTGTAGGCTTTAGAGAAAGGAGAGAGAATATTCTCATCCTCGCAGCAACTCTTAGCCCGCTGGTCTGGATAGAATAACAAAATAGGGCTGGGGTCATTACTCACAATCGAGGACTCTATTAAGCGGCAGTGTACAGAGCTAAATGCACACACACACACCACACCCACCACACACACACACACACACACACACACACACCACACACACACACACACACCACACACACACCACACACACACACACACACACACACAGACCCTGAGGTGTAGAGAGAGCACACTGAAGTGTGTTTGCAGGCATGTGTATGGGTCAAATGTGCAACCCTCTGTGTGTGAATTATACTTAACTGCAGGGATATTTCCAAGCTGCAAAAATTCACACACGCACACACAAGCTACGCGCACTCTTTGTAATCTAGCACCATTACTGGCGGCTTCACGTACATTAGAGGATGAAAATGATGGAGGGCAGGAGGAGATAGGGCCGCTGAAGGGGTAATTTCACTGAGGGGGCATCCGAGGTATTTATAGCCAAACGATTGAAGCGTTGAAAGCGTTCAGAGTTCATGATCTGATCACAGATGTATCCTAATGGAAACAGGATAGCTAGAACAAAGTAATGCACAGCTTTACCTTTGGCTAGATGTTTGAGTTTACTATCTAGAAAACTTTGCTTGTCTCACCTTGTCAAAGCATTTCAGTGCTGAGCCAAAATGTTACCAGGTTTAAGTTGGGTTATAGCTGTGGTCAAGGCTCATGACTTCACTTTGGCAGTAATAACCTGTCAACTGTTCCACATTAGGAAGCGTAAAAGCCTACATATACACTTGACAGAGCTGACAGATGCTGACATGCATTGCATGCAGTCACAGGACCTAAATGAGGACAGATCGGTGTGGATGTGACAGAGATGTGGCCGTGCTCGGCTCACCACAGCACACACTGCTTACTGTTAACTAGCTGTTAGGGAGGCAGAGGAGGAAAGACAGACAGAGAAAGAACGAGGAAAAGAGGATGGATTGCTGGGATTTATGTCTATATAAATTGGCAGAAAATTAGATTACAGTAAATCAAAGAACTTGTTTGACATTTTGGAAAATACACTGCTTTCTTGCAGAAAAATGATGAGAAGATTGAAACCACTCTTCATGTCTGTGCGGTAAATCAGTGGATTTTGTTAACTTTGCCAGGCTTGATCTAATCATTGGCAAAAAAGCAAATCCTAATATGTATAACTATTTATTTATGCAGACCCTTGGAGAGTGCTAACCTGGGAGTTACCCCAGTTAAGTATGAAACAAGCCGGTTGATGTAAATCATTTATACATGTGTGTGCATGTACTGGTGACAACAGAAGCTCCCAGCAGGTAGCCGGCCGCTCCCACTTTCCTGCTCCCCAGGCGCAGCATTGATGACATCAGCTGGTGTGAAAGTGGCCATTAGTTCCACCTCATCACTGTGGGACAAATATAGCAGTGAAAGGCTTTCATCAGACGGGGAGGACAGCTGTAGTGAGGGGGGAGAGGAAACCTGGCCAGATGATGATACACATTGCCAGTATCCCTCCTCCTCCCCAAATCTCACTTCTCCCACTCCCTCACGATCACGCTGTCACCCATGAGACTGATAACACCTTATGGCTGCAGCATATAGGCACATGACGTACACACACCACACCACACACACACACACACACACACCCACACACACACACCCACACACACCCACACACCACACCACACACACACAGACACACACACACACACACACACACACACACACACACACCTGTTTACCTAATTCTACATTCTGAATCTCTTATTTTTTAGTATGTGATTATGGCTCAGCCTTTAAACGAGGCTTAGCAGTCGGATGCGGAGCGCTGCTTTTGTGATACCTGAGCTGCATTATGAAAGCAGAGCAGCGACAACACACATCACCATTGTCTGTCAAAACTATAAAGCATCAAGACAAAGGATATCTTCTGCTACTGCTGATTCTATTATCTTTGGCCTTGAATATAGCGAGATTTCCTCTTTCAGCTGTATAACTAAAGCTTCATTACCGCGGCAGATTATATTATTCATCATTGACTCATTCCACAGGTAGGACCTAATAAGTGAAGAACAGGTGGTTGTGGTGTCTGATCAGACACCTGGCCTCAGCCTTTTGAATGACAGGTGCAGGGCACATCTGGAGGGTGGGGGGAGACAGATTTTCTATTAGCTCTCTGCCCCTCTCTCTCAGCTTTTGATGTATCAGAGTGAAACACAGGAAGCCCTGATCTGCTCACGAGGGGTGATTAGTTTAACTTTTTTCTATATCTTTTAAAGGCCTTTAATTATTGACGCCATATTGGGGCCAGGAAGATAACATTCTTTTCTCATAAGCCATATTGAAGGAAACAAATCAAAATACTCTGTTAATTAATTATAATTTACGGGAAAACATTGGCAAGGTTGCATCTTTGAATTGTTGAGAGTTGAGAGTGTTGACTTTAATCTCATAGAAAATAGAATTTCTTTCAGATTTGTGAGATTTTTTCACAATGTTCCCCCCCGACCCCCCCAAAACGCTGTTGTACTTAGTGGTTGTAGCAGTGCTCCTCTTGAAAATATGCAAATGAAAAAGTCCAGAAACATGTAAATAAAAGCCAAACTCTATATGAATGTGAATTGAGTTTTATACAATCAGAAAGCCTACAGACACACACACACACACACACCACACACACCACACACACACACACACACACCCACACACACCCACACACACACACACCACACACACACACACACACACACACAACACCACACACACACTCTCTCTCTCAGCGCTGTAGCTCTCACCTCTAATCTGGGCTGTTGTGACAACCGGGGGTTGTTCTGAACTCTTGAACCCCACCCCATTTCTAGCGAAACCAGTGAACCTGAAAGGCATCTCTACTGCTACATGTGGATTAAAATGAATCATAGAACCAGGCAGTTTTATGAAAAACAAGCAGGACGAGCATTACGGGACCAGAATTGTTCCTGTTAAGAGCCAATATACTCATATTTATTAATATTTATGATGATGTATTCACCATTCTTTTGTTTGGATGATTGTTATTTATGAATTGATGTTTTTGCACGGTTCCACCAGAAGCCTCTTATTTGCAGTAGCAGGCCATCTGCTGCAGAACATGCATCTATCTAATAAAAACAGACAAGTCTCTGAGAGGCATGACTGCATTTATTTACTCAGAGTCAGAGACCCTGCTCAGGGATAGTATATGTTAGTCAGAATCGCAGACAGAAAATAAAACAACTCGAGCCCACTTACTAGCCTTAAAAGACTTATGAGGGCCTGTTTGCATTTCAGAGCCACCCAGGTGCCTTTTGTGAAGCTGTAGTGTGCTTGATGCTGAGTTGAAGAGGTGTCATATTTGGAGGTACTTAAGCATGCACTGTTTTGTTGTCTGTTCAAAGCCATGTACTTCAAACAAGCATGGCTTATTAAGTCGAGCTAAAGTTGCCAGGACACCTGTAGATTATTGTGCAAGTGATGCGTCAAAAATCTCTTTTGTGCCACAAATAATTTCAAAGATGCTTGTGAGTTGTGCTTCTCTTACATCTGTTGGGTTTTGAACAGGTACACAGCTGATAAGCATGCAAAACTTTCACACATCTTAACCCAGAAATGGAGAGCAAATGTGTGACATCTTGAACATCTTTTATGTGCTTGTGTCTCTGAGCGTGTGTTGTTTCAGGTTGGTCTGAATTTTGTCCGGATTTGTCGTACTTACACTTTCTGTGTTTCTTTCGAATTGTGTTATGCTAAGCACGTCTCCTGAACGCTATGTACTGTATGTATAAATGCTGCAATCTACCTGAAATGTATCTGAGGAGTCTGGAAATCAAGCAGTTTAAATATAACCTACTTATCCCTAAAGGCTCAACAGGTGTCAAGTGCATGCGCAAAGTAGGAAAAAACACCTGACGACTGTATCAGTGTTCCCTATTGGCAAGATTGAAAAAAGAAAGCGGCAAAGCAAGGCTCTGAACATTAGATCAATGGAGCATATTTAAAAGACATTAGAGAGAAGCCCTCCTGTCACATCCCTGTGATAAAGTACAGGCTTCCAGCATACAGCACCGTATCTCTATGAAGGAGATCCTCCAGTGTGTTTCCTCCCGTTCTTCATCTCCATGTGGAGATAAAGCGTGAAGAAATGACTGACGCGGCCTTGGTCCGCAATCGGGCTCTGGGTCGTCCTTCCCGACACTGGTCTCTCCCCAGTGGCCCGGGACATGTCAAGGGGTGAGGGCAGAGGAGAAGGGATAGCTGCCGGCCCCGGAGCCCCTCATTCACTCTCTAACTTGCTCACATTAAAGAGAGCTCTAATCACTGCGGGGACTTGGCCAATGATGTGCTTATCAAACGGCATATTTCAAAAAGGCATCTTAAAAGGCCCGAGGGCGAAGAGGCAATAAGAGCACATTTGTATGTGGATGAAAGGGAAAAGTGTAGACAGACCTTGCATCAGAATACAGAGGGGGGAGATCATTAGCATCTCCAGCTAAATATGCTCTACCAGAGAGGGAGAGCAAGGTAGAGACAGACAGGGAGAGAGAGGCAGAGAGGTGGTAATGGGGTGGGGTTTGAGGGCTGAGGGAGAAAGAATGGTTTGCCATTCGTCCTTTTTTGTTTTACACAGTTCCCAAAAAGAATAAGAGAACAAATACATTTTTGAACAAAGGCAGGGCTCTTGAAGTGGAAGCCTGTTGGGGGCGTGAGGTGGCTCCATTGTGGGTTACAATAGTGTGAAGCCACGACGCAACAGCACTCCCAACTCCTCTTGCGCTCCTCTCGCACCTCCCTAAACAGAACAGACTCAGCGCGTGAGCTTTGAAATGCGAGGAAGCCTTGAATCAGAGCAAGAGGATATTATGGGCTACACAATTCCCTTGTACTTTGATGGATATTGGTTGTCTTTCTTTCTAGCATCCTGGTTATGGACTGTGACAATAATGGTTGTCTCTTAACATGTCAAAAGAGGCTGAGAGAAACACAGCCTGTGGTTTTTATATTGAGCAAAAAGAGTTTTATAAAAGCATGGCAGTATGAAACGGCTCCTGATTTGCAGCCAGGTTCTAAAATATGCTGTAAACAATGACAGGAAATGCCAGATTTCAGGATTTAAGGCACACAAGTAGTCTTGAGATTTGCCAAGAAAAGCTGGATGTGGTTCTATATTGGAATTAAATATATTCTTAAATTCATGATGATTTAACTAAGAGGTCAATCAAAGTGCTGATTTGATTTTTCTCTGTAGTATAGCCTCTAACGTGTAAGGGAAGGCGAGAAAATCAAAGGACAGACATACAGAAAGACAGACAGACTCTTTCCATTTTAGTTGGATTAATAGAATTGTAGCAGTGATGCATATTTTATCCAAAAAGACCTTTGTTACCTTCCGTTGCTTAATTTTTGCAGCCTGTTGCTGAATTGTTAAGGAGTGTTTATACTAGACACACACACACACACGCAGACACACACCTGCCAACTGTGTCAGCAGATGAGAGCGTGGGGTCCAGGTAGATCTGTTTCATGGGGACTCTGAGCTTTAACTAAGAGAACACAGAGCAGAACCACGGCTGCCTACACGGCAAATTTCACACAAATACATACTTACACATCACGGCAGCAGTCAGGCAGACACACAGCGGGAAACAACTGCATAGGCTATAGACAGCTACTCTGTATATGGCACACAAATGCCTGCTTACATGTGCACACACCGCACACACAAACACCACACACACACACCACACACACACACACACACACACCACACACACCACACACACACCACACACACACACACACCACACACACACACACACACAACACACACACACACCACACACGCACACGCACACACGCACTCACCTCATCAGTCCCAATTTAGAAAGTCATTTTGGGATCAGGAGACCAATTATCTTAATTATTTTCCTTTCTCCTCCGTCACTCTCTTCTTCTTGTTTTCCTGCTTTCTATTTTAGCTGTGTTTGCATTTGTGAGTATTTTGGTTAGTGCATTTCACAATACCATATTACTCCAAAGCTTCAAGAGAAAACATTTTAGCAGGGTTCTTGTCTACATAGGCTAAAAAGAACAAGCTGTTTTATTTTCATTCTCAAACATGTAGCAAGAATGTTTTTGGCCAGGGAAGAGGGGCAGATGAATAATGATGGCATGAAGGGGCTGTTATTATATTCCGCTTGGAAAACCAAAAGAAACAGTGGTTAAACCTTCAGGGCTGCTCAGCTGCACCCATGCAAAAATTCAGCCTAACCTACACGGATATTGCCCAATTGTGTGTAACAGCTCATTCGCTACAGGGTGACAGCATCTCGCCAAGCACATTTGCAGAAAAGAAGGTAATTATCATGTGATGGATTTCACCTGCACTCTGTGAAAATAACCCCTTTGCATGTCTAAGCACAGTCGGGTTAAAATATACCTTTCCCTTTTTCTAACAGCATGGAGGAAAAAAATATTTTCTGCTGGAAGTCTGTGATCTCAACAGTAATGCCACTGTGTATCGCACAATCTTATATGAAATGTAAATTTAGATAAGCTTAATATCTTCAAGAGCATGTTGAATCTAGATAAGAATTCCTCAGCTTCAGTGTTCATAGGCATGGGAGTCATGCGTTAGTATTATCATGAATACAGGGTTCAATTGGAGAACAGCGATTAAAACGTAGCTTCCATAAGATCATGCTGTGCAGATTTTGCTCAAATGAAAGGGTGGCTCTCTGTGATGTGGAGTTGTGGGAAAAATCTGCTAATAATCTGCTCAGGATTAACATATAGGATGATGGAATATAGCTGTCATGTATGAGAGATGTACATGATGAAATTAAGGGTGTGGTGTAATTGCAATGGTGTGAAGTACTAGTGTAATATTTGAAAGCACGGAAGTCTGACAAAAAGTATGAGAACAAATATACATATATATTTATATTTTTATTATATTTAATTTCTGGGAGGATATCTTGTACACCAAATATCCCATTGGCAGTTAAGCGCATTCAATGTGTTCAGAAGCCAGAAACAGTCACTTGTTTTAACAAACACAAATACAAAATAAAGATAACCACAAAATAATGAACTGCATGTATTAACATACAAAAGAATCCCATGCCTACTCAGTAGGTAACTTCAACATTCAGCTCTTGAAGATGTGGATATTTACACTTAAGTTTTACAAAAATACTCTATAGTTTTTGTCATTTTTTGCTTACATTCTAATGAAATGAAGCGGTGCCCTCATAGCTCGTCCCTTTTCCTCCCTCGGATATGACTTACATTCTGTAACAAAATATTCCCTCAACCCTTAAGGCGAGATGCAGTGCATCCTCTCTCGCGCACAGCCGAGTCACAACATCAGCAAGGCTTCACAAAAAGGCACCAAATTACGGGAGCGTTTGTCTTGTTTAGTTGTCATTTTAAATGTATTTTTTTTATTTCTCTATTTTTCCATATAACCAAGCGATATGTCACATGGGAGAAAGAGAGAAAATATAGTACCAGTGAATGATATTTACAAACAGAAACTAACATCACTCTTACTCATGCTCGAATACTTAAGTGCTTTTTTTTCAAACAATGTCAAACGACACAGCATCATCACTACATAATAGAGAAAGTATGTAGAAAATATGGCCCTGCTCACTTCAAATAATACAATGCAAATATGCAAATAATATTTCACATCAATGGTACCGAAGAATGATAAAAATGGAACATGGCACATGTACAATATACATATATGGTAGCTTATGTATATCATTCAATGTCTTTTGCACTGTACGAGTGCCTGCAAGGGCGACCGTGCCACAACTGCTGGCAATCTGTTAGTCTCTTGGATTGTGTGTACCTTATGGTAGAGACCCGTCAGTGCCGGTTTCTATGCTCTCTCTGGTGAGTCCCTTATGCATTTGAAGTGCTGCATTCGTTTTACAGAAACAAAAGAAATCCGTTTTCATCTTCTATTGTCTTTGCTAAGTCCTTGACATGTGTCTTTTTCTCTGTTTCAGGTAAATCTCAAGATTCACCTAACACTGCACCGGGAGCAGACAGAAAAGTGCTTTTTGGAGGGGAAAACAAAGTCTTTTGATGCTGATCTCTTTCCCCTCAAATAACCGTAAGGAAGGAGAGGTGCTCAGAGACTATAAAAGGTTTTTATTATAAGTCTTTCTTAGCAGATCTCGATTGTTCTTGGAGAGAGAGTGCTCTGCATGTCTGATAGTGGGTGGGAATGGGGGAGCTGTAGATGTTGGAGGCGACTGAGGAAGGGAAGGAGGAGGCTAACTGGGACTGGAAGGAATTGGACATTGACACCGAAGGGTAGGTGGTGGCGATGGAAGGAGATGGATAGGAGTTGTGGACAGGAGAGGAGTAGCAGGAGGTGACGGGAGAGGGGTAAGAAGACACTGGAGAGGGGTAGGAGGTGATGGGAGAAGGATAGCTGGAGGCAGGTGAAGCAGCTGATACAGGTGCTGCTGTCCCCGCCACTGCTCCTGCCTTCTCTGCTTTCTTGTCCTTCTGCCTTAGGTGGATTTTGTGTGCCTCTTCCTCTCGTCGCTGCGGGCAAACTTGCGCCCGCAGATCTCGCAGGCAAAGGGCTTCTCACCGGTGTGAGTGCGGATGTGTGTTGTGAGGTGGTCGCTGCGGCTGAAGTTGCGCATGCAGATGCGGCACTGGAAGGGTTTCTGGCCTGTGTGGATGCGGATGTGACGTGTCAGCTCATCAGAGCGGGAGAAGCGACGATCGCAGGTCTCCACTGGGCAAGCGTAGGGCCTCTCGTGGGGGGGTGTCTTGCTTGGCCTTGTGGGTATTTGCGCATGCGACTGGGCTTGATCATCTGAGACTGGTAGACACTCTTTAAGTCCTGGGAACCAGTCTGGGTGGCGAAGGCCTTGATTGTGGACAAAGGAGTGAGGGAGGGCTGGCTTGACTGACTCTGGAAGGGCTTTTGGTCAGGGGGCACCAGGCTGATCTCTCCCTGCTGCTGAGGGAAGAGGTAGTCAGGAATCATGGGCACAGGGAAGTTAGTGTTGCAGGTTTTGCCATTGGGGTAGGCAGGAGGAGGGTACTGCACTGCTCCAGTCACACTGGCAAAGATCTGGCCCTGGTCCGGGAAGATGTCAGAGTTTGGGCTGGAGTAGGTTGGGGCGGCTGAGTAGATGGGGTTGGGCTCGTTGTGGTGAATGGAGGAACTGAGGCTCTGAGATAAGGAAGAGGTAGAAGAGGATGGAGTGGAGGACTGGATTGATATAGACGAGGTGGTCTGTGAAAGAGCGGAGGAAGAGCTGGGGGCAATATTGCCCATCAGACCAGTGATCAGGCCAAAGATGGGCTCCGCCCAGAGGCTGTTGCTGCAGGAGGTGGCGGGCTCCAGGGTGAAGCGGCCTGTGTAAGAGATGGGGGGAAGCCTCTGGTAAGTCTGCTCTCCCACGGACTTGTCACAACCGAAGGGGATATCAGGTAACGTATCTGCAGGGAGCACAGAGAAAGAGAGGATATTAATCAAACTGTCAATATCCAGAGGCAGGGAGAGGAGGGGTCCTGCCACAGCGCTGGACAGTGTGTCACCCTTCTCTTCTGAGACAGATCAGTCAGTAGCCCACGCATAGAAAACCCCTACTACTAAACTATTCACCCCAAACTCTAAAACCATACCTTTCAAATCTCAACAATAGCTGCTGTGCAAGTTTATGATAGCATTTTCCTCTGCTCACATTCTCTCGATCTTTCTTTCATTCTTTATGTCTTCCTGTCTTGCATGCACACATTCGTGAAGCCCATCACAGAGCTTGAGGCAATTGATTACTGAAACTGCAGTTCAGCTGGTTTTAGGAATGCAATTTGAATTGAGCTGTAGGAGTGTGAGGCATGCGGTGACTGAGCAGTGTTGAGTCCTCTGAGAGTTAGAAAGGATTTAAAGCAATCAATAAATTGATATTAAGTAAGATGTTTTTAATTTCCTTCTTTTTGTTATTTGTGGGTTTGTATTATATTAATATTATGCCCAGTCAGTTTAACATCCAATTTAGTCTGCATTTCAAGTATAAAATGTATGAACATAAGTTATGATGAAACAAATAAATATATCCAGACTTGTAACTTAAAATCTTTATCAGCTATTTTCTATGATACATGAATAAACAAATCGTAATAATTCTAATTAAAGCTATAATGATAATTATGAAAATATAATTAAAGTCATGCAGCTGTTTATTTCTTGGTAGAGTATAGCTCAGCAGATGTTCTGTAATCTTCAGTTCAGTTGTACATGCATTACAGAAAACCAGAGCAAAAGAGGCAAATCTCCAGATCTTACCTCCAGCAAGGTGGTCGTACTGATCCCCTGGGTCCCCGGAGCCAAAGCCTGCACCTTCAGTTGCGGAGGTGGCGAACAAGGGGGTCCCTGCAGTGCTGAGCATCATCACTTCCTCCAGCTTGGGATAGTTATCCATGGGGGAGTGGGGGAAGCTCAGAGGCTCTGAGATATGCAGGGTCGGGAGGATCATCTCGGTCTTGGCTGAAGCCATCCTCTGCTGGTGCTGGAGCTGCGCTGGTGGCTGGTGATGAGTGCAGGAGGCTGGATGCACGCTGGCAGAGCGGTGCCTCGCAGGTGGAGGGAATCACTTAACCCAGCTGTACACTTCTGCTGGTGAGGAGGAAGATGCTTTTCTCTTTCTTGCTCCGTGACTCTTGTCCTCCAGTTGTCCTGTTGTTTTCTCTCAGAGATGAGTAAAAATCCACTTGTCTTTCAGAAAAAATCAAAAGTGTCCTTTATACTCATTCCCTAGATCCATTGAAATGAATCAACAGATCAATCTTGATTTTCTATCTATGTATTAAATGGCTGATCCAATCAGGTTTTGACCCTCTTGGATGGATATGTTTTGAATTGACTTTCACTTTTGTTGTGATATTTCTCAGTAAGGGAGTTCTATGTGTTTGTCTATCTATCGCTGCTCTAACAGTTGCTCTTGTGGGCTCTCAGGGCTCTCTCTGAGCTGAGAGGCTTCCCTGCTCCTTTTATACCCTCTTGCTGTGACGTAGATGTCCATATTTGGAGAGGAGGAAGCCCATATTTAGGCACTGCAGTGGAGGACACATGACGCTGGCCTGAGGGAAAGCAGAGTGGAGAGACTTTATATTAAGCTCTCGCAGTAAATTGCGAAGACAACGCCGCTCTTCCTCTGTCCCGAATTAATGTATCTTCATAGCAGAACAGCTCCGCCCGACAGCGGCATAATTCTTGCCCTCTCCCCGTCGCCCCATAGATTTGATTTGGATTTCCCATCTGTGCAGCAGGCTGCGCTGCTGCCGGAAAGCCCGGCTCCGCCGTGCCTTATAAGGTCGTGACTACATAAGGACCTATTCCGGTGGGTTTCCATTTCCCTGTCCTTATTTGGAACTTCCTGAGGCAGCGCTGATCGCTGCTTGGCAGTGAATGAGAGGCTGGAGTGCAAATCATGTCCAGCGCTCACAATAACTAATGTCAGCAGCAGAATCCTGCTTCCCTGGGTTAAAGCACAGCTTCAGCTGAACTATTAGACTGTATTGGAAAGTCTTTGTGCAACCGACGGACTGCTCCACGTGTTTTTTGTAAATTTTGGAAACTTAAATGCTGCTTTCTTGTGCGCTAAATAAGATCGAGAAACGTTTTAATCACAAATGTAATAACCTAATGCATATATATCGTCATAGGCAACACATGTTCGATCAAGTTAAATTAGATAAAAAGTGACTTTTACCATTTCCTTTTTAGCCTAGGGAATGTTTTTTTACACAGCGTTATGGTTGGAAGCTATTGACATGCATGTATAGGTCCTTAGTCCTATCGATTATGAATGATTAGCCGGCATGTTACATTGAATTTGGCATTTGATAGCCTATAAGTGAGTACATGTTTAATGCTGTGAGCCTACAAATATAGGCCTATCCTGTGCAAACTCTGCTGGCCTGTATAGCAAACTTCCTCTAAATTAACTTTCCATCTCTCTCGGCTGTGTCATTGATTAATGAGAACAGATAGCCGCGGATGCTGACGAGGTGCCGGGCGATCCGTCTAATTGAGGGGTGTCCCCGGCTCAATATTCGGGGAATCTCTCTGCCACTCAGCGGCCTAATGGGCCGCATTAACAACGCTGCGCACAGCTGCCAGGACGCCTGCGGGATACCGATGTTCCCCCCGGCTGCTCCAACTTCGGATGGCGCGCCAGCACTCCTCGGTGGATGCTGACGGGAAATCAATGTGTTTCCCTTGCTGCTGACTGGATCTATATGCGAGCAACCTCATTGTGAATTGTGAAACATCGGGAGCAGGACACTCTGAGGTGGCCTGAGAGAGAAGGAAAAGGAGAGAGAAAAGAGATGCTGCTGATGCATTTGAGAGGGTGGCGCAGGTAAGACCCCTGTTCTTCAAATATCCTTTGATTTAGACTCAAGATAGGCCTACTGATTTCATAATGCCCTTTGGTAACCATTTAAAATAAAAGGAGAGAGATAGATAGATATATAGATAGATAGATAGATAGATAGATAGATAGATAGATAGATAGATGGATAGATGGATAGATGGATAGATGGATAGATGATATGGTATGATAGATGGATAGATATATATATATATATCTATATATATATATATTATATACGTAGATAGATGATAGATAGATAGATAGATAGCTCGATAGATGGAGATATATATAGATAGATATAGATATATATAGATATGGATGGATAGATAGATAGATAGATATATGGATAGATAAATAGATGGATAGATAGATAGAAGATAGATAGATAGATGTAGATAGATAGATAGATAGATGGAGGATAGATAGATAGGATAGATAGATTGGATGGATAGATAGATAGATAGATAGATAGATAGATAGATAGGAGGTAGGTAGATAGATAGATAGATAGATAGATAGATAGATAGATAGATAGATAGATAGATAGATAGATAGATAGATAGATAGATATGAAAACAAACATAACTCAGGTACACACAGTAGGTTTTTGGTCTTTACTGGATTGCTTTATCTCCCAGGCGTTTCCCATTTAGCCTCTGGCAAATCCCTCTGTTTACCCCATTAGACTGATAGCAAAATGCTGTACATATATGGATGATCTGGAGCAGAGGCTCCTTCCCAAAATCCAAATAAGCCTGAAGTATAGGGCGCAGCTGGATAATGTGTAATGTTGTATTCATACAGTCAGATACGTAGACACTCTCAAATCTAATCACTTTTGACGGTGTATGTGGCACTGCACAGCGGTGTTGTTTTTATGCACGCTCCCACAACCAGAGTTTACATTTAGTTTTTCAGCAAGGAAGATCACTGCGCTTGCAGACCTGGGGGAAAACAGACCAGAAGCTCAGGACTTGATGATGGTGAGTTGCACAAAGTGACTGTAACTGTGGTGAGGTGGTGATTTTTTCATTTAATCGTTTATTTGAACCGGGACAGTGCACATTGATGAACACTTTAAAACAAAATAATGCTTACAAGTGTAAATGAGCCAGATTTTAGCTTTGAGCTCATTTCCATCCGTAGTCCCGTCACATACAACATACAAGAACATGAATAAATACATGATATGCAGGAAGAGCATGAGCAGCATACAAGCATTTACCACATGGCAGTACAATGTAGCAGCTATATAAAGTGCAAGATAAGATAAAGAGATACATAAAGTGCAAGAGGAGTTACCCCTGTATTAAAGTGCATTTAGCGGTGATTGCACGTTTGTTTGTTGCTCAACCATTCTTTGAGTTGTCCTTTAAAACTATTGAGAGTGAAACAATCCCGTTAACTCAGTTGGGAGGCTATTCCACAATGAGCTGCCTTTAATGGAGAGGACATTTTGTCCAAAAGTTGTCCGTCTGAGGTGGACCTCACAGTCTCCTCTGGTTTCTGACCTAGTGCAGCGTCCAGTGTGTTTTTTGTGGATGAATTCCCCTAAAGGGGGGGGGGGGCAGTCCATGTAAACATTAGTGATACCAAATCTAAACTCTGCATCCACTGCTGCTTTCATGCACCAGTTACCAAGGTCGATAACATTTGTGGCAAAGCAAAGAAGAAAGAGCGAAGAGAGCAGATGAGAGAACTCATCATCTGATGACAATGTAATAAAATCAGGTTAGGGAAAACTGTCGGAAAAGTAATAAAGTAATAAAGATGATAAACAGTTCACAGTGTCTGTTTGGGCCTCCCTTCCCTCTGATGCATGGAGGGGGTGGAAGCCAGATGCTGTAAGTTCAGGGGAAGGAGAATTAGTCTCTGGTTGTGTGTGTGTATCTGTGTGTGTTTGTAGATGTGTGTACGGTTCTATCTTTGTGTGTGTGTTTGATTCAGCCAGTTCATTCTCTCAGTGTTTTCCCCACACAAAGCAGCCAGAGGAGTCCTCGCCTGATGAAACTCCAACGCTCTGCCAGCCGGTGGTGAGAAAGAGAGGCTCTCCCTTTACCTACGCAGCCACCACACCCGTGTTCACACACACACACAAACACACCCAGCACAAGCGCATGTTGATATTTAATCATGCACCAATCTATCACAGAGAAATAGATGAGGAGGATACGGAAGCCAAAAAAAACATACAAAATAAACGGAGAGGGGAGATTGAGCAAAGAAGTGATATGTATAGATCTCGAGGAGATGGAGGCAGGTTTAGAAAAAGAGAGGAGAAGGTGGAAGGAAAAGGTGAGGGCAATAGAAAAATTGAAAATAGAGAGACCGAGAGAATCTACACCCACATACTGTACGTGGGAGCATTAACAAGCCTTATGCTGGCCTTTTTTAGCAGCCAAAGCCAGGCAGGCAGACAGACAGGCAGGCAGACAGACAGGCAGACAGACAAGACAGGCAGGCAGGCAGAAAGGCAGGCAGGGCAGACAGACAGACAGGCAGGCAGGCAGACAGACAGACAGACAGACAGGACAGCAGACAGGCAGGCAGACAGGCAGGCAGGCAGGCAGACAGACAGACGACAGACAGACAGACAGGAAGGCAGGCAGGACAGACAGACAGGCAGGCAGGCAGACGACAGACAGACAGACAGACAGTCCCGCTCCTCCGTCACATCCTCTCCACCCAGGCCTCCCACCCGGACCAGTAGTGCAATCCCTCTATTAGCATACAGGTGCGTTCAGCCTTGTGTGCTCCCATGATGGGCGGACAGAGATTAGAGGTTGGACGATGACAGCTACCAAAGCCTGCATGTTACATAATGTGGGATGGATGGGGGAGGGAATAGTGAAAATGAGAGAGAGAGAGAGAGGGAGAGAGAGAGAGAGAGGAGAGAGAGAGGAGAGAGGGAGGAGAGGAGAGAGAGAGAGAGAGAGAGAGAGAGAGAGGAGGAGAAGAGAGAGGAGAGAGAGAGAGGAGAGAGAGAGAGAGAGAGGAGAGAGAGAGAGGAGACCTGGTTATTTTGGAGCACAGATACAGTAGTTGTATTTTGCCAAGCAGGATGAGGACAGAGTGTTTGATTTTCAGATGATAAAAAATGAAATGTGGCATTGATGTGTTAGGATGATATCGCAAAGGGAGAGCTTATAATTAAATGGGATATGAGTGGATGCCTGAAAATCTCGGGTAGTGGATGCCTGAAAATCTCGGGTAGAGTGACATGCTGAATATTAGCCTATAGCCTCAGAGTGATGGGGAGAGGAGCAGAGAACGGAGAGGAGGGTTTTTGATAAATGTCATTTTTCTCCCAGCTTTTAAAGTGACGCCGGCAGGAGTGTGCAGCCTGACCTTTTACACACAGAGTGAGATGCGCCTGGGAAAAGACAAACTGGTGTGAGAGGGATAAAATCTGTTGGAAACGTTGAAGAAACCAAAGAGGTTGTGTACAAATATTTGGACTAATTGACATGCACGAAAATTCAAGTGGAGGAGCTGACGATGAAGACATCATTACAGTTTGTCTTTTTTAAACACTTGACACCTCCACTCGGCGCTTCACTTCACAAACCATGGCTCACTTATTGAAATCTAAGACAGCCCACTGCAATACAATACCGAGGATTACAGCACACCACCTGTTGCTGCGCTGAAGCAGCCAGACAGTTAGTGTCTGTTCAGAGGAGTCCAGGAATGCTGCTGTGGAATGCTAGCTTTGTGTCAGCGGCTTATGATTATGTGGGTAAGATCACACGTTTACTTTTACTGTAGGAGCTGACCTACTAAAGCTTTAGGCCCCGGTGACGACGTTTGAAAAACAATCTGCTCGCACTTACAGTCACTGCAAGCATCACTCCCTGTGGTATTCACCCCCAGGGCCGTGGAGCAGGGAAGGTGTAAGCGTATCACACAGAAACAGGGCCCCGGCATCGAATAGCCTCTCTATCTGCTTATCTGCCTGTTGTTGCCTCCTGAAGGTGGTAGGTGACACAGACACAATTACCAAACACAGCACAAAGCCAACCCCAGCGCGTCCCTGAGGATGTGACTCACTGGGCCCCCGGCCTGTTTGTTTGATGCTAGTTACAAAAGATCTGACCTCTGACCTTTTCAGCTCCAGATGAGTCACTGGTGGTGCGCTGAAAGTCGGGGCTTCCCCGCACCATGTAGCGGTCACAGTACAGCAACCGGTAACATTTAAAGGTTGTCCCAAAACACTATTCTGTGTTTGTCTGAGCTGTGTATACCAAGACTCCAGCGTGTTGACAGAACTGATATATTTTAGGATAGCTGTGTGCATGCCATCTTCAATGTTATATTTTTTAAGTAATTCTCTGGGGTTTAAGAAGCTAATGCATTAGCTTCACATATGTCAAACTAAGCCACTGCCCAAACAACAAATATATGTTTTATAAATCTAATTGAATTTACCTTGCCTAGATAAGTAAATTCACCTGATGTGCTGTTACTTGATTGTGAGGTGGAATTTCGATCCTTTGACGGACTCCAGTACAATTTTGAGGTACTTGTCTTTATTTCTATCGAATGCCACTTTATTGTTGTACTCCGAGTCCATTTAAATAGATAATTATCCATTAAATATCCATTAAATAGATAATTACTTTCTTAGCATAGAAAACATATGATAATGAATTTTGTTGCAATCATTTGTATTTCTTTTACTTACCCCATTTAACCTCTCTCAAATCTTGGTGAACTTCTTGAGGGGGGCCAAACCCTAGGTTGGAAACCACTTTCTGAAACCACCTATTGTATAAACAATAAGTTCAATCTAACACGCCTAGTTAGCTACACACTTAAACATGCTGTCTATGTATGTATAGAAATCAACAATAATACATCAGTTAAAAAGGCAATTTTTCTGCAGAACTGATACTACTTCTGTACTTCCACTCACATCAGCTAGGGATTTTACACAAGACTATACTTTTAATGGAGTATTTTCCACAATTTGGTATTTGTAGCTGTCAGTCTCTTTTTGAAAAATAAATCTGGTGACAGACCAAACCAGAGCCATTTCAGGTTTATACTTCAAAGCTGCCTGGATGTTGTACCTTGTTGCAACCGGAACAACGCTTCTTATTGGCTGATTGACTGAGCTGACTATAAACCAAATGCTTCTCCACACTGCTGACGTCTTCATGTGGGACAGCGAGGACAGACAGGAAGAGACTAGGAGTGAGGCAGGCAGAAAGATGTTGCCTCAGCGTCCAGACTGAGCAGCAACTGGTTTGTTGTCTTTCGCGAACACGTTTGGGTGTGACTCATGTGCATACATAGTTGGAGCAGATAGAAAACATCCAAACTCACAGACCTGTTTTTGTTCTACTACAGTCTTCAGATTTCTGTCGTGAGTTTGCTTTAGTCCACAGTGATATGGAGCACTTCCAGTCCACATCTGTTTATGTGGAAGAGCGTGGGTTTATTATTGCATCAGACAGTCACGCCATCACCCTTGCTCACTTCTTGCCGCTTTGACGTTTTTTCAGAGAATGGCAAGAAAGGGGAGATCGTTTGGTTTTTATCTTTTCATTTCTGAACTAAGAGCTATAAACACAAAGCCTAAGCTACTGAACATTTGGCAAACTGAAGTCACCCTGTCTCTCAAAGGATGACCTGTCTAAACCCTGTGTTATACAAACAGGCAGGCGGGCATACACAATCACACAACCACACACACAACAACACACACACAAACACACACACACACACACCCCACACACACCACACACACACACCACACACACACACACACACACCACACCACACACAACACACACACACACCCACACACAAACCATCAAGTTGTTCTCCAGAGTTTATTTGAGTTTTGAGTCAGATCCAAACTTGCCAAGGCAAATAGTCTCCATGGGTCCAATGGCCAGAGCTTTATACCTTGCTGTGAAATGAAATGACAGTTGGATGGAGGCACATCTGCCCAGGTGAGAGTTATTTGTTTTGTAGTGTTGGAGCTGAAGTAAATTGAAGGGTAGAGAGGGTGAGAGGCAGAGAGATAAATGAGAAAAAGGAGCGATTCACAGGCAGAGGAAGTGATGGAAAGGTAGAGCCAGAAGTGACTGAGACACAGAGTTGGAAGAGAAAGCGACTGTCGCGGCTGGGTTGTTGACAGGTTGGCCTCAGGGCAGGTACGACAGGTTGATTCAGGTAAGCCCCTCTCCCCCCCCCTACTTCCCCTTCTCCCCTCCACCATCCAACCCTCCCCTCTTCCCCAGCTTGAGACTGCAACATGGGATAGCCTACGGGCTGAGGAGACAGGTCTGCATCAGAATGCCCGCAAACCTTTTACAATCATACGATAATCATTTAACTCCGAGTGCCATACGTCAACAGGCATGACGGCTGACGAGGCCGACAGACAGACGACAAACAACAGCAACACCCATCTTACTGCTTCCAAGGAAGACGAAAAAGAAAAAAACAACAAGGAAGGGAAGGAGGGAGGAATGAATAAATGAATAACTGTCAGAAGCATTTGGCTCATGGGACAATGGTTTTAAGAGTAAAGGCTCGGGGGGCCAAATGTCACTTTGGTCACTTGGACTGAAGAACAACAACAGATGTTGTAACTTAAACTGCAGCCAGGGCAATGAAGCATCTTAAGTGATAATTAATTATAAGTAATTTAGTTTAGCTCTATCTACATTCTATGGAGGAGCAGGGTCACAGTTGTCTCTCTTTCCCTCTCTTAATGCAAGGACTATGAAAACATTTGGGTGTGCAGGGTTAATGGTGCAACTGGATTAAGAAGTCTAGATTCATACATAATGCAGGCATTTACCTTAATGGGAGAAACGTGACTGAGGAGCAGTGTTTACATTAAAGGAGGGTGAGAGTTCAGCTGAGCCGAGGGAATGTTTTTCTGCCTACGCTGGCGGCAGACGGTGTAATGAATTTCTATAAAGCGCACTGCAAATAAAAATAAAGACACACAAAGGAGATTGCATGTTGATGGTTGTCGGGTGATGCTGACAAGGAGAAATGGGCGAGGACGGCGTTGAGACTTGCAAAGTGTACAGTTTTTGAAAGACATCAAGTTACCTCAGTCTGCCTCCAGTTTTTTTTAAAGAGTCAAGAGTATGGAACTGTAATCTCAATTAAATCCCAGGATTTTAAGACAAGGAGTACTGATCAAACAGGAAGTTAAAAGCTTTTATATTATCTTTATCACCCACTTTTCAGCAATAATTCACACACACAAAGACCACATCAACGTGTCCTTATTTGTGTTTGTCTTTCTATGCAACACGGCGTGCACGTGGCAACTGAACCCAAACACCCACCAAACATTGTACACACACATCATGTCAGAGGGCCGACGTGAGTACATGTATCCACAAGTGTGCTGACGCACACACCCTGCATATAGCCTGACAGTCTGTTGGCCGCAATACCCCACACAATTAAAATAAATATCCTTACGAAGGCCACATGGTGCTGCTTCTTCTAACAGCCAGACAGGGGAACAACTCCATAGCAACACCGAGAGAAATGTTACGTGTGAGAACTTTGGATATGCACTGTTGGAAACATAAACAGGCTTAGGTCATAATTTAGTTAGGAAACAGGGATTTCTCTCTGTATTGACTTAAAGAGTCAAAGAGTAAAATAGCGTGATTTGGAAAGTCATGAACTTCCATATTTCTCGCAGTTGGAATGTGACAGGTGTGTGTTCTCATTACGAGCACACAGACGGGCCCTCCATGGGTCTCACTCTCTGAGTCTCCTCTCCTTCCCCAATCTATCTCTGCATTCCCAGACAGCTTTAGCAGTTCAAACCCTCGCACTGCGGCATTGTCACACACCACACTGTTGCCATGGAGAAATAGTCCTCCTGGGTCTCCAGGTACCGAGTCTATTGTCTTGGCTTCTTTATTTAGATGAAAACATGATTTGTTTGGAAGAATCTAACTTGTTTTTCTGTTGCTTCTCTTTGCCGCCTTTTCTTTCTTCTTTCTGCCTCCACACGAGCATCAATGCAACGTTGCATGATGGGTATTGTTTCACATTCTTCTCCTTTCCAGGAGTTTTGACTATGCGCATGTGTGCGTCAAGCTTGCCTGATGTTTTGTAGCAATTAATTTCAGTTGTGTCTGCATGTCAGGGCCCCAGGAGGGGGGGCTGTATAAAGTTTTTCCCCCATTGCCAGAGCTCTCGCCAGGGCTTATAATTGCCTTCTATTACCAGGGGCTGGTGTCACAGCCTGTCTGTCACCATGGAGGCTCTCAACTAACGACAGATGATGAGGAGAGGAGTTTGCAGTTTTCTTACCGCTGCTCTTTTTGGCAGAATAGTTAACGATATATAAAAATACAGTAAAACAAAGTATTGTCCTCCAGCAATGTGAACCCTGCTTGTTGGTTATGCAAAAAAAGTTCACCCTCAGTGATTTGTGAACATGTACGGTTTGAGAACTCGATTTGAAGACGCCTGTATAAGACTGGGCCTACAACAGAAGACAACCTTAAGGTGTGCCTTAAAATCAACAACAAATGTTCAGTGGCTTTAGATGCAGCTGTTAGGGCTATAAACACTTTACAATCAGCAAGCTTTAACCTTTGACCTCGTTACTTTGCATGTTTCCAGCTCTACTCACAGCTGTCAGCAAGCTGCAACTTCTGTAGTCGCTGGCAGTGCGACTGAAACAAAACAGGAAGTGATACATCACATCCGTTGCTCCGTGATATCACTGGGCTGAGTCGGAGAAAACGATAGAGTGAAAGGAAGAACAGCGACAGAGCAGCGAGCTGAGCGGCTGATGGGTGGAAAGAGGAAGCTGTCCTGTGTTTCGTTCTCATTCAGTGGCTGTTGGCTCAGACATCCACCACTGTGGTCTTGTTTAAGGCCAACCAGACAAATAAACTGATCCAATTTAAATCAATTATCTACTTAATCAGAGGGACTACAAACACACAATCTTAACATTCAGATGACCATCTTGAATCACGGCACATAAGTGTTTTATGGAAACTTTATAATCAGATATAATATTTTTTGGGCTAGACTTTGCTGACGTCAGCAGTTGCAAATCATTCCCTCAGTTAAATCTATTATCCGCCTCTTGTTCCTGCACTATGTGGTAACTTCTCAATAACAATAGATAACTTCAGTTTCCACTTTGGTCTTAGTTTGAATAATGTGGTTTTGGATGATAACAAGAAATAGTTTCATCTTCACTTCAGAAGGGAAATAAAGAGAGAGATAATGTGTGTTGTAATACCATGTTGCATGTACAGTATGTTTACAGTCATTCCATGTACTCTAACATCAAACTCATCTGCTGTCACTGGTGTTTATGACTTTCCATTTACACCAGCACACTCACATTTCTGTTTTTTTGCATGCAGGGTGATGCAAAAGTGGAAGGAGAGGTTTCGGAAACTGTGACGCTGTGCTTTGTCAGCACAGGGTGGAAGACAGGGTGAGTGACTATTGTGTGCTTGTGTGGCAGAAGCGTGCGGCAGCTTGCTCTTCTGGCACGAAGTCTAAACACTGAATGTAGTGGGTGCAGGTAAACATGCTAAAACAGGCCCTCTATGTAATTGTGCTGCCTTATTGACATATTTCACATTTGTGAACTTGCTTATTCTCATTATCTGACCTCAAACCATTTACTTTTCTGTGTTTTGGATGTGTCGATTACAGAATCATGCTCAAGCATTTGATAGTGAAAAAAGGAACCTATAGTGTACATCTGACTGTACCTATGCTTGTATTTAATACTTAGGGTTGAACTTTTGAATCAGCTCAAACAAGAAATAGGTAACTTCCTTCTCAGTACCTGAATCATGTCAGTTACTGTAAATCTCTTAGAGGGTTTTTTTTAAGAGTCTGCCCACCTTAATCACCCCTGAGATACAATCTTACAGATTTGTTTCATTCATTAATTTACTCAACATGTGTTGCTATGATGATGATGATTGTGTTGATGATGGTATTCTTTACTGGGCTTGCTCAGAACCATAAATAGGCACAATTTGTTTTGAAAGCTTAATTTCTCATTTCAGAATGGGGATCTAGAGAAAATGAGTCAGTACAGACGCGCCGAGATGCTTACACTGACTCCAGTTCAGTTCCATGTAATACTTTATTGGGCCTACCGGGGGTTAATGGAAAGCCAGTCCAGCAGCAGTGTTTAGAGGAAGGGCGGTGTTTAAACACTGAGAATGTCAAAAGGAGACAACCCGCAGTGAACAGGACAAATAAACCAGCAGTTGTACTGTATGGGCTGTTGGGAATACCCAAGCATGTCCACACACACATGCATAAAGCCATATCTCTCCTCAGTGAAATAGCCAGCAGGGAGAAGGGGAAAGCGGGTGGGAGAGAGGGAGAGAGGGGAGAAGGAGGGCAGGTCTGGATCGAGTCCAGGGGAACTCCAGACTGCTGTTACCCAACATGCTCTCTCTCTACAGGGGCTGGGAGACTGCTGCTGCTGCTGCTGCTGAAGGGACCCGGAGAACATTAAGGTGGGGCACACACACACACACACAAATAATCTTATGTACACCCCCTGACTCATACTCTGCCATGACGGTGTAGCCATAGTAACACAGTGACCCTGGTCTTAAAGTTGAACTCCTGAGTCTGATCTCCTGTCGAGCTCTGAGTGGTGGGGAGGACTAAATCTGCCTATTTATAGCCGGCCCTGTTGCTCCTTTTCTACAAGTGATAAAAAGAGCTAATCTGCTTTTTCCAAAGCCCCACCACATCTATCTTACTTCAGCCTATCTGTAGAACAACGCTGGCAGAAGGACAGAGATTTTGCAAGTTTAGGATGAAGAGACAGAGTATATATGAGAGGGAATGAGTAGGAGGGAGGGAAGTAACAAAGAGAAAAGAAACTCTGCCTCTGATTACTTGTTCATCTTTTCCTTTAACCCATTAAACCAAAATGACGTGTGCTGGGTCGTCACTGAAGTTAGAAACAGTCATTCTTCTAAGGGATTATAAAGTTGTTTCATTTAAATTGGGTAATACTTTTAGTGAATGTTTTAATTGTAATTAATTAATTAGTGGTGTGTGTGTGTGGTGTGTGTGTGTGTGTGTGTGTGTGGGGGTATATACTGTATATCGAGTGTACATTCATATATATATCTGTCTGTGTTATGTTTTCAGGTCTCACATGTGACAGATCTTGATATGAGGGAGGCTTTCTGGTAAGCTTAACTTTCATAAATGCATTAATGAAGCCAAATATTATTCAAACACAAAAAATCACACCAGGGCTGAATTTTGGCAATTTTATTATATAATTTTATGAAAATGCTTCAGCCAGCAACAAACAAGATTGAATGTTTCACTAAGTATAAAAATCCTAAAGCTTGAAAAAACTTAAAATGTAAATAAGTTAATCTTTCTGTAAAAGCGGTGTTAAAGCAACTTGTGGGAAAACAAAGTGTGTAGCGAGTGTACAGTGTGTGTGTGTGTGTGTGTGTGTGTGTATGGTGTGTGTGTGTATGTGTGTGTGTGTGTGTGTGTGTGTGTGTGTGGCTGAACTTACACCCACATGGACATAGACCAGACTTTGGCCAACGTGACTCGGCAGCGCCCGGTGTAATTGTCCCGCTATTGGCTTCTGCTCCCATGCTCAGAGTGAGCAGAGCCAGTCGCTGTGAGCAGTGCGTAACTTTAGCCAGAGTTAAACCCACTCTGGCCCTGGCTGCTGTCCAAGTCCACTGGCCTCTTTCTCAACCCCCCTCACCCCTCCTGCACTGCTACTGAGTGTACTGTACGCTGGCAGAGCACAGATGTGGGTTCAGTCCAGGCCTCACAATACCCTCGACACAAAGACAGAGTGGAGAGAGGACTGCTCCAGATAAATGGGCTGATATTGATACGGCTGGTCCTTCACAGACATATTCTCATGTCTCCCCTCAGAGGGATTGATCCATGGTCTCTTTCACATCTTTTACATGTTGGATATTTCTCTTTCAAATAATTCTTTTTCCACTCCTCTTTCGTTTTTGCTTTTTCCATTCATTGCCTGCTACTATACTTATTATTAGCAAACATTTGTCACCCTTCCTTTTTTCTGTGGTTCGAAGCGCACAAACCATGCATGTCGTTAAAATAGCCGTTTCTGTTCTATTCTTACTCCGACATGTGACATCAGATGTTGCAGGTTATGAGGAGGCAGACGTTTCAGTTCCTAAAATGTGACTACTGGCGAAAAGGGCTGATAGACTGAGTAATGATGCACATTTATATACGTGTTTTCTGTAACACACACAGACGTCAGAAGTTGTGTCCTCATGTGTCTTGGCCACACTTTTGGCCAGAGTAAACGACTAATCCAATATACTGATCGATGACGAGGACTTCTGCGTCAAAACTGTGTGCTGGCTCTCAGGTCAGGTGTCGAATGCACACACGTCGGTGGCAATCTGTTTACTTCATTCATGTGATCATGGGCGGTTAAGCTTTAGCGGCTAACTGTAGTGTCTTTTCTAGCTCCTCTCTAAGCCCATGGCTCGCTAATTGGCTTGGTCGGTTTCCTTTGTGGCAGACTGCGTCACAGAGTAAACTTAACCTCAGCCCAGACATAAGTATATTAACATGGTTAAGTATAAATAGTTCAGAGAGGTTAAATTCAACCTCTATGTATGTGGAAGTGAGTATTTTGGGCACCTGTGATCTTGTTATTGGTGTTAAATTTAGCTCTGTGGTGTTCAGTGAGGAGTGGAAACATTGACAGGGACCTGTTTTTGTCACAACACACTTCCTGTGCACTATGAGTAGTGAGAAAGCCACAACCCAGTGACGCAACAATCGGAAAAAAGAGAAAGAGAGCAACAAAGAGGCGTGGAAAATCAGCAATGAGGAAGTTGTGGCTTCATTTGAAAAAGGAAAAAATGTTGACTGAACTGTAATTGGATACTGTAAGTGAACTGTAAAGTTTCCTGTGCGCGGACTTTCCCCTTTACGATAACACGATGTGGTGATAAGGTGAACAGCACAGTTTACTGCTGCTGCTTTGACTAACTGTGGGTTTCATTCTGTGTGTTGTTGGAGAAAATGTTGGACCCCAAAATTAGTTTTTAAACAAGTGTACTTATATATATCCTATATTCTTTTATATTCTCAAGCTCTCGTGCCTTTGTAGCTGCTCTGACTTCCCGTGGGCTATTGTTTTCCGTGACCTCCGCTCAGCACTCAGAACACAGAAAAATGGACTTTATCCTTTGTACTGTAGTCGCAAATGTGCTGCAGCGTTTCCTGATAAAGCGGAGCATCGAATTAAGACACAGATTTATGAAAGGAGTCTGTTATATAAACTGCTTATTTATATGAATGAATTTAAATCTTCCCTTTTGTTACATGATTATGATATTTATAACCCCAATCATGAGCCTCTAGTCAGAAGAAGTGAGAAATGAGTGCATGTTAAATATATTTTTGGTTCATTTGTGTCAGTTACCTCAAAAAGCATGAACGAAGATGCACTCATTTCTGTCTATTTGTGTGGGAGTTGGAACACTGCAACATAACAGCACCAGAGAGTTTGTGTGTGTTGTTGTGTGTTTTTGTGTTGGTGTTTATGTGTGTGTGACATAGAGTGTTGAAAAGAGACACATTTATAGTGTGAATTTTCTCTCACTGAAACAACGCCAAAAGTCATGAATCATCTCTGCAGCATAGACATAACCACAGGAAGTACCCCTGGAACAAATACACACACACACACACACACACACACACACACACACACACACACACACACACACACACACACACACACACACACACACACACACACACACACACACACACACACACACACACACATACACACACACACACACCCAGCATACCAAAGCATAACCAAATAGACTCAGAGTGATCTGCTGGAACATAGGGCTGGAAATGAACACACAAACATAGCCCATAAACTGAGAATAAATTCATCAAGTTTGTATCCAGGGATTTCTTCTTATCGATTGCAAGTCTCAACAACGCAGAACACGATTTTTCTTTGAAACAGGCACCAAATCTTGTGGATCAATAAACTTTGGCCGAGACCCCATCACAACATCCCGGTCATTTGCTGCAGAAGACAAGGTTACCATGGGGACGTACTCAAGTAAGTGGAAGTCATAAAGAAGCGATGTATGTGTGTGTGTGTGTGTGTGTGTGTGTGTGTGTGTGTGTGTGTGTGTGTGTGTGTGTGTGTGTGTGTGTGTGTGTGTGTGTGTGTGTGTGTGTGTGTGTGTGTGTGTGTGTGTGTGTGTGTGTGTGTGTGTGTGGCCTGTTTGAGATGGGGAAAGAGAGCCAGTGCTCAGCCTTGACCCCCGGAGTCCTTCTCCTTTGTAAACCTTGTTTGGTTCGCTGCGACAGAGCAGAATAGTTGCTCATTATTCCTGTTGTATGAGCCAGGTCCTGAGGGTGACAGCCACACTCAAAGAGTCCTCCTGACCAGAAGGAATGGACACACACATAAGTAAGAAACAGTGAATAAAAGAAAAAGGAAAGGATCTCAAGGTTAGAAGGAAACCAGGCATGGAAAAACGAACACACAACACATTAAGGTGTCTAAAGTGCTTCATTTGTCCATGACCTCCTGACATCTTATAATAAACAGTGAGGGAAATTAGGGGCGGATTTTTTACCCGTTTTGTGTTGTACTGCATATATATTCGCACATAGATAACGGCCCACAACCTACAGCGTTCAAACATTTACAGGGGAACTGGGTATAGCAATTATATTGTCAGTATTTTTGATCCCTTATTCTATCACTTGTTGTACATGACGTACCAAACAACAATCTGGCTTTATGGAGGAACTTGGTCGCAACACTTGAGGCGACATCAAGCTTTTATCTTGTCTTTTTTTATGAAAACAGTCTTGCTTGGCAACCTTGCGGGCAGTTATCTGAAGTGTTGTGTGAGCATTTTGTTTACATGAGCTTGCCATGAAGCAGGTGGAGAGAGAAAACGTCCCCGTCCTGGCGCTGGCTGCCAGTTGATGCCGTTCCTCTGATCCCTCGGATGTTGCCACAGGCTTGGCACGCTTGGTTGTCCAGGTGATGGCAACCGTGGAGACAGAGGGCCTGACCGGTCTTGGCCCACTCTGTTACGCCAACTGTGCCAACTTACCGTCAACTGGACGCTAAACATCAGCGACACAGGCCACGCCTTCCTCTGCTGCAAACCTGAAAACATATCAACCAAAAGGGTACACAGCCATTTGAAATCAGATTGGCCACCCTCAAATCCAAGCACATTAGAAGGAAGACTGTTGAAATAACCGACCCGGCATCAGCGGGGTAGGGGGTTTATTTAGCTGCTGGTGGGCTGTACGGAGCACAGAGAAGAGATTTGCAGAGACAGCCCATAACAGTTCCCTTGGATCCAATGACTCAGATATGCAGATGTGTTTACTTCCCTTCTGTATCCCACCTCAACCAGCACACAAAAGGCAGGGGGAATAAAAGTGCCTGATAATGTCTTTAAGTGTTTCATTTATATATTTATATGCTGTTGTAAAAGAACGCTTTTTTTTACTAAAACTTAGACAGGCACTTCAAATGGGCTCTTTGCCTCTTCTCTCTATTCCCTCCCTCCCTTCTGAGGGTATTCATCTTTTGTCTAATGCGTAGCGCTGCTCTCTGTTAGTTTCTTTCTGACACCATGCCAGCAGAGTCATCTGCAAAGGGACTCATGTAGGGATTCAAAACCATCAACAGCTACCCTTTAACAGAGAGGTAGAAAAAAAACTTGAAAAATGCAATATAAAAAAAAAAAAAAAACTCCAGACAGTTTTGAGAAAAGTTGTATAAAGAGAATGCAGATTGTCACCTGACCCTGAGGCAAGGCAGCCCTAAATATAATAAAGAGAAGACAACAGAAGAAGACGAGGCGACACGACACGGGTAATGTGTTTTCTCTGCTGGTGTCGTCTGGCAGATCTGGGATGATTGAGTGCTGATGCCTGCCTGGGCCGCTTCAGAGAAGATCGTCTACCCCCCCCTCAGCTCGTACACACATGCACACACAACCTCTCTCATGACACAAACTAACACATGTGTGCACACGCACAATCTCAGCGCTGTTTTCAGAGTGACAAAAACATCAGTGCGTATTAACTGTCATCATCTCAGCACCGCTTCGTCTCTCTTTTTGGTCGAGGGAATATTTCAAGGTAACACTTTATTATTGTGGTGTGTTTGTGTGTGTGCGGGGGGGGGGGGTTTCTCCACGGTGGATGTGTGCCTTAATTATAACAGGGTTTAGTGAATTAGGGCAGGATGTGTAATAGACTCACATTTGCATAATCTCTGTTGAATAAACCTCAGTGACAAACATGCAGGCAGAAAATCATTACACTTACTGTACGGTAGAACTTACATTTTAAGAACATAAAGAAAAGGCATGTTTGTGACAGTAATCTACTGCATTTACTCACAGACTGTGTTTATTACTCCCTGTATATTTTCATAATCACTTCCTATTGTAAAATTGTCAGCAGCAGATACGGACAAACAGGTGCTGGCTACGGAGGAAGTTGATTGGCCTCTATCCATGATCCATTTTCCCAAGGCTTCCACACCCTTGCAGCTGTCCTCCAGAATATGAGAACCGTGTGTGTGTGTGTTTATGTGTCCGTGTGTGTGTGTGTGTGTTTATGTGCGTGTGTGCGTGTGGGTGTGTGTGTGTTTGCATTGCATGCTTGTGGTTATGACAAATTTACTCCTAGATGCTTGCCAATAAACTAAACAATGATCTTCATTGACAAAGACAAATAAAAGTAAACAGAAATGTGGAACTTCAAATAGTAATCGTTATTCAGATGTTGCCACCAGGAACTGATTATTTGAATGACATTTTAAATATTTTTCAAAGTTTGAAAGAGTCTGACCTGCTTGTGAACGAGTTTCCCTGATGTTCAAAGTGAAGTCATTTCACAGGTTTCAGAGGCTTTTGGCTGTTTTGCATGGCAGAGTGTTTTGAACTGAGCGGTGACAGCCTCAGCCCAACTGAGGAGTACTTTGACTCTTCTCATTTCTATTGGAAAACACTTCTGTTTCTGCCTCTCCCTCCTTCTCTCTCTCTCCCTCCTCTCTCTGAAGCTGCAGATCACTTAAAAAGAAAAGGGAAGGAACATGAATAAAAACTGAAGGCACTTCTCTTAGATATGTCTCTTGATGCTCCTCAGATCTTTAAGACTTCATCACAGGGAAATGCAGGGTTACTCTCAGAAAAGTGAAGGACTCTGACTTCCTAATCTACCGCACAACGAAGCAGCATCTTTTTCTCACTCGTAATTTTGATGATTTTTAATTATTGATTGACAGGTAGATAACCATAATCAGGACATAATTATTGGTTAAGAGAAGAAATCCAAGGATTGATTGTGCTCTGTCTATCCTTGATCATTTCAGACTGTCGTTCCTCAAAAAGAATTCAAGAAATACAAAGAGAATTTAGAGGAATATTTCTATTGTAAAAGTAAAAAATAACTTGGTTATCAAATGGAGCTGACTCTAACTATTTGGTGACAGATCAAAGGGTTTTGGTAAAAAAGAAAAAATGTAATTCAGGATACATATATCATTGTTTCAGTTATTCATTCTAAGCAACGTTTTCTTTTAAGATCTGTGAGAGTCTCAGTCAGTGTTTGCACTCCTGCTCTGTCCCGTGGATTTGGGTTTGAAGAGTGAAGGCTGAACCTGGGTCTGCACCAGAAAGCTTTTCTCCTAGAGCCGGAGCCGGGACAGACATATTGACTGATGTTCCAAGTGTAATGAAAAGATCCCCCTGCAAATTAATTCTGATTTGATATCTAGTATCAGCCGATGCTCAACAACAGCAGCGTCTTCTCTCTCTCACTTAGTTTAGATCGTACGGGTTTCATAACACAATCCAAACATTACTCTTATCTTTCAAACAGGAAGATGCTTCACAAAATACAATTCTACCAACGCTTCAATTTAAGGTGAGTGATGATGCTTTGATAACCTTGCACCAAATGTGGCCACTTTCTTTAAATGTGCGCATTTCTGGTAATTTTCTTGTTTGAGTTTTGCTCTTCCTCTCCATATAAAGTTTCCAATTTAGTTAAATAAGTAAAAGAAAAAAACTTTAAAATAACTGACCTTGTCTTTCAGGGGCTGGAGTAAGCTGGGGTATATTTGGGAAACTCTCCTGTCAGGCCTCTCTGTCTTGAGTTGAGTTCCCCAACAACAGAGGACGAGAAACACCCCCTCCTGTTGGAGAGTAATAGCATTACTCTGAGGGGCAGCCTGACAATTTGCAATCTGTCAGCTAAAATGTGCATGCCTGTTTAAAGGTCTTCTTTAACCCAAGCAATATTAAGGAAAACATTATTTTTGTGTAGAGTCAAGTCACAAGTGTAATGTCACCCTTGTGGGAATGAACACAAGATAATTCAAAAATCTCTGACCCTTGAAGCGCTTTACACCGAGCGCCCTGCTTTTAATTGTCCTTCTGTTGCTCAAAATAACAGGATTATACAACACCCCAGTGAAAAAGTGTGAGACTGAGATTTCTATTGTTCTTCTCGTCTCTTGTTGTCGCTGCAGCTCCTCGTCCCTCCGCTCCCCATCACCGTGCCAACAGATTAATTAGACAACTGATAGCAGTGTTCTCTCTTAGTGCAGGCCCACTGAGTTTTCTTCTCCTTTCTCACTCCTTGTAAGCCTTTTATTTCTCGCTTTACATTAATGGGGCTTACTTGGTGTAGCGACCCTGGGGGAATGAAAATTAAGTCTCTTGTCCTCCGGGGGGAATACAGCTTATCCTGAAAAATCTAGTTCGCTCCATTCATTTGGCGAGGGAAAATATTAAACCACTTGTGTTAGTCCTGAATGAAACAAGTAAGCATTTTAGTGTAACTTTTTCTAACTTGCTATTTATATCACACAAGCTTATAACTCATGTTGCAACAGTCTAATAAAAAGGTATTTGGCGTTTTGTGAGCTACCACTGTTTCATGTTGCTCGTTTCGACGTCTGTCAACCCTCCCCGGACACAGGTCCTGGTTGGTTGCCTTGGAAACGAGCATATGACTATTCTGAGAGCCACGGAGGTGAGGGAAGGAGGAAGCGAGGGTAGTAAAGGTAAGTCACACAAGTGTGATGAAAATCAGGGGCCAGGACTCCGCAATGCCCGTGATTCAGTAGAAAGAAAAATAAGTTGCTTCCTTTCTGAAAGATGAAAAGAGTTGAACGCAACAGATCAAATATTGTGTTGCTTTCAGGGCCTCATAAAGAGGAGGAATCAATAGAGAAAATAGAAAATGGATTTTCATTTTCTTTTCATGTACTGTACAAAGATTTCAGATACTGAGTCATTACTCCTTCTGCTTTTTTACACATACTTTCTTTCAGCCCTCTGCACTATCAGTGCTTTAATCTGTGCATTCATTACATGTGTCTGAAGTGTGAGCCACGCGTTTTTTTTGTGACCAAACCATTATGCATGAGTCCAGGTCTCGCTTTTTATTCATGTTCTGAGAGGAGGCTGTCAGGTCTAATTAAAACAACATGCTTCTAACCATCCTGTTTGGATAGCCTCCCAACCCCCTTCACACTACCCCCGCCTCAATTCACTGCTACGTATCTGTGCATTTCTGCAAATAATTGTCTTTGTCTTTGTATGTATATTACAGAGAGATGGAATTTACAGTATAACAGGGATGTTTTGTATTTGTACAGTTTGAGCAAGGGAAACAGATGGCAGGCAAATACTCAATGTGTTCATCTCGCCCATCTAATTGAGTGAAGAGAATAACGAGGATTTTGAGAACTATACATCATTGAAAAAATAAACCAAAGTCAAGGTAGGTGGCATTTGCAAATTGTAATGCGAGAAAGACAATAAGAGACAGAGAAAGAACACGAGGCAGAGAGGTAGAAAGGTCAGCGTGGAGGACTGGTGTAAAACCTTAAGAAAAACACTGCTCTACCTCCCTGATAACCATACACAATGTCCCCAGCTCTGCCACATCTCGTGGATTTACACACATACACATACATGTTGCAGGCAGAGAAGCTGCCATGAGGTCAGTGTTTGTTTTGCTTCCTCTTGTCCTGCTCTTCATTCTTCCCTTGTGATGCGAGGTGACAGGGCAGTGCTGGGGTGGATAGGGCAAGCGAGCATATAGTGTAAAGGCAGAGAGAGAGAGGCCCGGGCAGCATGGGGGGGGGGGGGAGATGTAGGTCTGTCGGTGACAGCACAGCAGCCACATAGGGCCCTATAGAGCCACTCCAGAGGCCATAATTCAATCATAACACAACCGTGATGAAGACATCGAGACAGAGTTTGGGGATAAACCCAGGGAGCAAGAGGCAGAGGAGAGTAGAGCGGATAGAGGCATGAGTAGAAAGAATCAGATTACCATGCTCTTATAGGGGAGGGGAGGATGACACTCATCTGACCTGATTTAAACGACAGAAGCGTAAGGAATGAAGTCTTCGGCTCGTCTGTCCCCTGACCTCGCCGGGAAGCGACGAGTGTGTGAGAGGGGAGCAGAAGAATCGGTCATGCTTGGAGTGAGACGGTGCCTAATCGTCCAGTAGCTGGGATTGAGTAACTGTGACTGGGCGCATCCTCTGCCCAGCGAGGGGCAGGGAGAATCTGAAAAGCTAAAAAGTCATAATCAGGTTTCTTTCCGCTAGCGAGCGAGTGCAATTTGCACACGGGCCGCTCGGGGCTGAGCGTGATGAGGCTGTCAGCCACTAGTGGTCCCGCAGACCGGACACAAGTCGTTTCACCTCAGCTCCGCTCCGGCATGCACATTCCCAGGATGCTAATCGGGGCCTGCCCTCTCTGGCTGATGCCATCCCTGTGCAGCTGGTTGGATGCATTGATGGTTTATAGTCCACCTATCTGCCTGTTTTGGCTTTTCAGCTTCAATTCCAGTCACTTTTTCCATGTGTAATGTTCAGGTGCTCTAATGCTGCCTTCACATTGGGTTGTTTTGATCCATTTAGTGGCGTTCACAATCTCAAAAGTAGAAATGAAAGCATGTTTTTTTGAGTTTCAGAAATTGTGAAGGCCATGGACATTTACTGTACTTTCCGATGCTTGGTCTGTTGGTTTTCTTTCGTAATCTTAAATTTGTGTGGAAAATATTCCCAACTGCCTGATCTCTTTTCTCTATCATTATGCCTCTGCGTTTTGTGCATAATGTTACTCCCTCGCTAGCTTAAGTGAAATGTTGATTAGTAGCGTTTTTCTCTTATTTTCACCACTTGAACACTGAGCATACCGTGCACAAGGCTCAAGGCAGCATTATTGTATGAAGCATCATTGAGAAACATTTTTTATCCATAAAGCAAGAGCCCCTGTGATTAATGTTCAAGATGTGTCCCTTTAATGTATTCGGTGTGTGTGTGTTCTTTTACCTGCATGTATGTGTGTTTATGTCCGAGCATGTTTGTCTTAGAGTATTGATTGGGTCAGCACACTGCAGACATTAAATGAGAAGAGGCTGAGGCCGACAGGGAGAGAGTGATGAATGGCAATAAAAGAGGTGAGCTGGCAACAAGCAGAAAATGTTGCCTTCAAGTGTGCATAATGTGAACAAGGCCAAACATATTTGAAGTATAACAACTAGAGAAAGTGTTAAAAGCACAGGAAAAAATCGCATTCATTGTTATTTGACTTTTTCTTAGGCTGTAACGTAAAGAATGGAAGATCTCTGAGTTGCCCGGTGCCTCCAGTACAGCTGCTGACCTCCACCTCTAACTGAGGGATAAAAGGGAGAACGAGAAAGGTATGTACATTGGGGGTTGACCGAGGATACACTACAAAACACAAACTGTATATCCTATTCAAACACAGACGCTCGCACACACACACACACACACAATAAATGAGTACTTTTAAATCCATATAGCGCTATATACGCTATACGAAGCAACCGGATTGAAGGAAGTGGCTCGGAAATATCAAAACAACCTTGGGGAGCGTGAACTCGCTGTGAACACTGTGTGCCTCCACTACATGAGCTCTTTATATATCTGCTTTTCAATCAATCTGTCCTCTTTCATCCATTACTTTGGTCTCTCTCTGCCTCTCCCCACATGTTATTTTGGTCATTGCTGTTTGTCCTGTTCAGTGGGTACTGTAAAGCAACGGGGAACACACACACACACACACACACACACACACACACACACACACACACACACACACACACACACACACACACACACACACACACACACAGATTCATGTGTGTGTGATGCACATAGAGCAGGCAGTGGAAATGTCACAATGTCGCCAGCATGATGGCTTATTAACTAGGTCTATCTAACCGAGGGGGACAGCAAATGAACAGGTTCTCTTCATCCGTCAGTGTATGAATCATACTGTGATTACATGCCGTTAGACACACACACATACAGAGAAATGTGCATTCTCACAAAGAAAAACATAACAGTATGTCCTTGTGATACAGAGTGAATGCCATTCTTTAGGTGTGCGCACTAACACGAAGACACCCAAGAACTGTATGTTCACATGCAAAAAGAGACACGTGTGTAAGTTGTTGCAGCATATACATACAACGCACTGCACTCACAGGAGGTCAAGAGCACCATCTGTGCATGTTCAATACTTAATTAGATTCACACTAAATAATGTATTTGTCAGACAGAAATAGATTGGAGGTGGAGAATACCTGAGATTAAAATCATTTCAGACACATTTTCCATCTTTGAAATCATCATGTTTTTATCTTCTGGTGGGAAGCCAATTAGTCAGTCTCATTAACCCATGGCTTCTGTTTTCATTAAAGTGATACTCCACCCAAAATGTATTATCAAACTCCCTCTCTTTCTCTCATATTGTAAGCTTGAACACTTGTTGTCAGAAATCTCAAACAACTCCTGCAATATAATCATTCTCTCCATGACCTAAAATTCTCCTTTTAGTAATTCAATTAACTAATGTGTCCATTCAGTTGGGTGCTGTATCACTTCAAGACTGATCAATACAGCTTACTGTATGTGGATTGTTATTTAAACATGGTCACTTGTAAGTGTCTGAAGGTGACTAATGACCAGAGATGGGGTCGTTACTAAAAAAAAGTAATATATTACATATTACATATTACTTTAAAAAAAAAGTAATATATTACACTACTTCGTTACTCTCTACATAAAGTAACTCGTTACTTTACTCGTTACTTTACTCGTTACTTTACTCGCAGGGCCGGCCCGCCCCTCCCTACAGGCAGATCACGCAGACTGCTAAAGTTTCAAATGTTCTCTTTAGTTCAGGTTCCATTGTCGCATAAGACTGATCCAGATAGCTCTGACTATGGCTGTCCTCTGTCTCCTGCTATCTGTATTTTGCGCAGTATATCTCTGAACGATGCGATGGTGATTCCACTGTGCAAATGGGCAACATTACCTCTACTATGAAGGATGCTACAAGCCTGTCCATCTCTGCTTTGGTTACCGGTCCTCCAAATTCTAATTTGTGCCGCTTTAGAGTCGGCGGCGGCGCACTCACAACATCCTCACTCTTGGTTCGGGGGTCCGGTCCTTAGCTATTAGCTTCATCTTAGCATGTGTTCTTTGCACGTGTTTGTTGAGGTTTGACGTGGTGTTTGCAGCAGTGTATAACAGCTTCTGGCCTGGACACAGTTTGCACCTCACCGTCACATTCCTGTCTATTCTTCGGACGAACTCAAAATAATGGGCATACCTCCACCCCTCGAAAGTTATCGCTGACTCAGCCATGTTTATGCAGCATTGCACGCGGAGATGTGGACGCGCAAGTCGCGCAGATTACGTACATATAAACCTGCGGCGGAAACCCCTCTTGTCTGTCAGTGTGATTATGACTGATTTTATAAAAGTAACGAAGTAACGCGTGTCGGGGCAATGTTAGTAACTGTAGTGTGATTACTGAATTATAAAAGTAACGCGTTACACTACTCCGTTACCGACAAAAGTAATATTATCACCCAACTCTGCTAATGACTCATGTCACAGCATTGCTTCTCTTTGTAAGAAGTTCATTCACTGCTACAAAAGTCAAAGTGCGTCACAGGCTATGCAAAAAACATGTTAGCCTTGTACATATGTTCCAACTGCTCAGAAGACTATCTGAGCTTTGCTGATATTGTACTGAAATTCAAAAACACGAAGCTTTGCCGTTGTATCTCCTCGCTGTCAACACTGACATGCCCATAAAACACAAGGCCTCATTTTAAGTCAAACAGGAAATAGCCTGCACAATCCTGGGAACAAACAAGAGAGGACGGCGGTGCAGTATGATTGGGCTGTGAACGGTCGCTGTCGTTACAAAGCACCACTGTAAGCTCCATCGATTATCAAAGGGCTCCGAGCTCAGACGGGGAGTCTACTGATCTTTCCCGAGCTCAGACATGAAAAGCCCCCAGTGACAGCTCGTAGCCTGGGCTAGATCACGCCGTTGTGCTGGTGGGGAGGTGGGGGGGGGGGGGGGGGGGGGCTTCTGTGGTGCCTGTTTTCTAACCACCTGCTCCACAGGCCGTGGTTTTGTTTTCTTGTTTTCTCTCTCTTAGCGCTGCGCTCTGTCAGGGGCAACAAGGATGTGCTTTCATGTGAACTCAGGGCCAGAAACGACATAGGTGTGTGAGAGACACTAGGTAAAACAATGCAAGACAACCTTTTATTATGGCAGCGCCTCATTACTTTTTAACCAGTGTAATCGTATGTGCCGCTCCTCATGAATTATTCACAGGTGAGTTCTCGTCACAAAATGACAGGAGGAGAAAGCAGAGCGCTCCTTGTGAAAAAACAAGCACAAAAATAGGAGGCAAGCGAAAAAGTGATACCGTTTACTAGATATGATCCATTAACCTATAAAGACTTTAATTCTAAGGCCAGTGGTTTCAATGTGAGCACACAACTCTGTAACAGTTTGTACAGGCAGGGCTTTGAGCATATGGATTGCACATGCACGTTTCTTGTATCTGGTTCATGAGAAAGTTACTTTCAACTGAATTAAAACCAATTTGAAAAGTGGTACAAGGTTTGAACCCCAGTGTGTGCTCCTTTCATCATCAGGTTTTGGCAGAGGAAAGGAAATATAAAAGCAAAGAGAGGTCAGGAGCCTCTTTGTTGTTGTTTTGACCACCTGAGATGTGGAGCTGGTCCGCTGGACAGATTACCCTGCTGCTGTTTGTCTGTGTGTGATTGAGAGAGAAGAAAAGAGACACTGCATGATAATAGATGACACTTCAGTCACTGTTCTTTCTCCCAGCTGCGCCTCATATAATTGATTTGCTCTCATTTTACAACTTTAACTTCCTGATGCATATCGATCACATCAGGTTCAAATGAACTGGCCCTTTAGGAATCACTCTGAAACCAGTTCTTTAGCAATTTCCTTGACTGAACTTAAACCAAAATCAGAGACAATTGAGGTTTTTGCTGAGTGGCTCACACAGCTTGTGAGTCTATTCTCAGCCTAATCCATGGTTCCTCTGAGAGTCTGCCGATGTCCCCACACACCCCTGAGGTTCACAGCTTTATGAAACATCCATGATCAATTAGGCACCAATTAAACAACGTGTTAATGAGCTGTCTAACGACTTAACAGCCAAATATCCTCTGTGAGGTTTTCTCTGCAATAGCGCTGGCTGATTCGGGCGAGACATGGAGTGGGTGTGCACTCTGACTACATTTTGCTCTCAGTGTGACTCATGTTGACCTCACCTCCCTCTTTTTGTGTGTTTTGGGTAAGAAAGTCAGATACACATACTTGGTCTCTGCCTGTCGAGCAGTTTCTAGATCAGATTACTCTCGTGCAAAAATGTTAAACACACCAACACTTGCTGGATGTGATTTGAGGCTGCTGTTACCTTGGCAACCATTTAATTCCTTTCATCGCCTAATAGTTGTTTAAAGTTTTTTCTTGGTCAGTGCAATGAGTTGAAAAGAATCTTAGAAACATGCTGTACCCGTTTTGTAGTATCACTGGAGTCAAATGTTGGCATGTGTTACATAATCAGGCCTCCTGCACTACATTTGCAACCAGCCTGAGTTGTGATGTATTCTGCTACAACTCAGTGTGTAGCTCTACTGACCAGCGGTGCCCACGCGTGATTCAGAGCTTAAATGTGTGAGAAAGTTAAATAAAATTAAAGGTGAGTTTGAAAACCTCTAGTTCAACCCTGCTATTCTCTCGCTCCACTCCTCCACTTTCTGAGTCAACCGCCTGCTTTTCAAGGCGTTCATACACAGAATGCAGAGTGAATCACGACGTTTATATCATTAGAATTTTCACCAAACTTTGTTTAAGAAGTTGAAAATGCTAATGCTATGTAGGGAGAGAGAAAAGAAAGGAAGCTCAGAAGGAGATGACCCACTTAGTGTAATTATCGCTAACGAAGAGATGGGAGAGTTGCAAGCTGGGGAAAACACACAGGCCTAAATGCGTTAAATTAATCCAGATAATTCAATAAGCGATGATGAAACGCCACAATCAAGCCCCCTCTGGCTCTAGTGTTTGACTGATAATGCACTGGGCTATGTGAATAGTTTTCCATAACCTCTCTGTGTCAGGCGGCGTGGCTGTGTTTGGTGCTACTGGGTCTGCCTGTTTGTCTGTGGCGACTGACACACGAGCACATTTGCATGCACACATTAATACGCACACATGCACACACACGAGTACACACACCACTGTATATTGTCACCCTTGGACATCTCCAGAGCCTCATGTGAGATTCATACAATGCGTTCAACCATGGCTTCCCTCCGGGTGTATGCAAGTGCAGCGTCTGAGGTTTAGTAACAAGATCATTAAAATAATCAAATTATGATAAGAGAGAGTCAGTCGTGCTGAAACTGGTTGTTTTGAGTCCATCAGGGCCGATGCTGTTAGTGTGTGGAGCGACGACCGAGGGGGGGGGGCATCATCAACATTAGCTGACAGCATGAGAAAAAGCCTGCGGTGGATCTGAGGAATAATAACATTACCACCGCTTTCTCACAATAATAACATTGCAGGAATGAAAGAAAAGTTCCCTTTTCTGTAAGTTAAGTGTCCCACTTTTTAAGCCTCAGAGCAAAACAATCCTCACTCATTGCATTGTGTGTTAATATCTTGTCAGAGAAGCTTCTGAGCGGCTCACCTCCGGTTAGCAGGCTGCTGGTCTGTTTCTGGAGGCGATGCAAAGCGGCATCTCCTCTAATTCATCGCCATGCAGAGCGAGAGAGATGAAGCTTCAGAATTGATGTCTGCACCTTTATCTCCTCTGCAAATATTTGTGTAATGAGAAAAATATTATTCCACCTTTAATTACAAATGTGTATTTATTCCCCCCCCCCTGCATACAAACATATTTTTTGAGACGTCGTTTTATTACAACTGCAGTTTAATCTGAAAAGGAATTAAAGCGGCAGTAATTAGTTTATAGAGCCTAATTGTCTTATTGTGTTTTTAAAACATTGCTTCATCTCCTCTGGAACTTTGAAAGTAGGATAGTATTTCCCCCGTACAGCCCCCAACGCCCCCCTCACAAACTTACTCTCTTCCGCCGCAGCTGTACAACAAAACTATTCATTTAAACCAATAATCTCCAAGTCATTACCACTTATCAAAAGGGCTGCAAATTAATTATGTTAACTGCAAGAATTTTTCATTAGATCTTTAAATTTGTACACTTCATCAGTTCTGAGAACTCAGCAATTTGATTACAGTTGATTTCTTTCTATTTAATGAGGCAAGCGTTTCCTTTTTCCATGTCCTTTTTGTCCGTTCCTCCCTTTTTTTCCTTCATTAATTGGATTATGATCAATGCAAGCTTTAATGTTATGGAAAACTCAACCGAAGCCTCTATCTACTATGACACAGTTTTGCACGGGAAGATTAGAGAATGCCATATCTTCATTCGTCAATTATCAAACTGTCTTTCCTTAACGATGTAAGTGTGAAACATTGCTAATCACTGCTGACGAACGCACACTGCTGTTCTACAAAGATAATGAGTCTGCCAGAGTCAAGGGGAGAAACAAACAGCCGAGGAGAGAGGAGTGAGACGGAGAGGAGAGGAGGAGATGAAATGTGACAGATCAACAAAACACTGATCCTTTAAGTGCAACTACAGACCGACAACTAATGTATAAAACTAAATTCTGGAGGAGAAAAGACAGGGGCAACACAGGAAATGGAGGAAGAAAGACATGTAAAAAGGTGTGAAGGGCCACCGTCACTTTGTTTCAGGTTAGAGAGGTGACCTAAATGGAGCTGAGAGGCAGAGTGGGAGAGACAGAGTCAGAGACATTACAGAGGCACATGTCAACCACCATGGGATGTAAGGTGTGAACGAGAGAAACAGAGTGAAAGAGAGTGAGAAACGGGGGAAGCAGGCGGAGAGGATGAAGACAAACGCAGAACACCTTGACGAGAAGTAAGACAGCCAAGTGATCCTCCAGCGGCCTGTCCACTTCTGCAAACTTTTCTATCACGCTGAGAGTCAAATTGAGTAGTTCCCACCTGAACCTACGATGCATTTAATTACCCCCGCTCAGCGCTGCTTTTGTCTGCAGCTATGTGGATGAAAAGTCTGAGCAATGATCCGCCAGCACAAGAACTTTAGATAACATGATGATTTATACCTTCAACATCCCTTCAACACACAACAACAACGATTTATGGACATGTGAAATGCACCTGTGCGCTTTAGCCTCCTCCACTTTAGAAGGCAAATGTCACAGAGACGCATAAACACACACACATGCAGACACACACACACACACACACACACATACACACACACAGGTGCTGCTGGGGGGACCATGGGGAAGAGGTGAGAGCGCTCTCGCTCCACTGAGTGGAAAACCTGATCTTCTTACCTCAGCAACTTCAGGTGGAGAGACTCAGTGGAGAGACATCTGTGTGTGTGTGTGTGTGTGTGTGTGTGTGTGTGTGTGTGTGTGTGTGTGTGTGTGTGTGTGTGTGTGTGTGTGTGTGTGTGTGTGTGTGTGTGTTTGTGTGGTTGTGTATGTGTACGTGTGTGTGTGTGTGTGCACAGATTGAGGAGGAAGTGGGAAATAGACAGAGAGCGCAGGAGACGCTGGGTCCTTGGCTGTTGTCATGGCAACATATTAACAGGCCATAGGGTAAACAGGTGTCTCCTTTTAACTTAATCAATCCAGCTAAATGAGCTAATCTGCACTAGTGATATGATCCGCAGGGCTGAGAAGGAGCCGCAAAAGCCCCCAGCCTCACCCTCTCACCAGCAGCGTGTCCGACGCCGGGCCCCTCAGGGGTCAAATGGATTTACACGGCGGTGTGCCGTTCAATCGGCTCAGCACTGAACCCAGAGAGGCTTCCCACCAGCCATTGCTGTTTCTGTGCATGACCACCCACTATCATCATTAGCATCTGACATAGAGAGGGAGAGCACCAGTTGTGTGGATTATCACAGCCGCGCGTGCTATTATCATAACGGTTACGATAGCTACGCCTTCGTTGAATGGATAATCAGCAAGGTATTATGTGCTGGGATAATAGCACCGTGTGAAAACTGGAGATGCACTCCCGGCTAACGTGCCTGCACAACCATACCAATTATTATGAGCAGGGTTCATGCTGCATTTCGTTAAAGCTGTGTTCCGCCGCAGATCTGATTATGATAACAACAGTGTATCTTCTGATGATGATTATTAGGACGATTGGGCGATGATGAGGGTTTCCAGGGCCGAGCTTACCTATGCGTGTTCAACAGCTGTGTGTGTGTGTGTGTGTGTGTGTGTGTGGTGTGTGTGTGTGTGTGTGTGGTGTGTGTGTGTGTGTGCGTGTGTGTGTGTGTGTGTGTGTGTGTGTGTGTGTGTGTGTGTGTGTGTGTGTGTGTGTGTGTGTGTGTGTGTGAGATAGAGAAAGTGAGCAAATGGTTGTAACAAAAAATGAAAATCACTTTATGTGTGAAAGAGACATCATCTGTCACATTTCACACAAAAGTAGCATTACCGCTTCAATAATACAGTTTGTCCTGATGCTTGAATATTCAGTTAAAGAAACTAGTGAGAATATTATCTCACTTTGCAAATTGTACAAATCTGTGTTTCTCTGATGACACACTTGCGTCTCTGGGACTCGTAACTAATGTTAGCAGTTGTCATTAGGAGTGACTTTGCACTAATTATCTCGTCGTCTCGCTGGATTCACATGCTGCAGAAACTAAAAAAGCAAAAGGGACGGATTCAATGCAAGTGCATATTCATTTGAAGTCTTTATCACCTTCAATTTCCATCAAATAGGTGCGGAGATGTTAAATGATGACAGAATCAAGACAGGGAACAAAAGTGATTTGGAGAGAAATCAAAGACACGCTATTTTACAATTATATCTGCCGAAACAAGACGTGTGCTCAGCTCTCCGTCTCATTTTCAGAGGGCCGCATTTGTGTTGCCTTATATCCCCCCGACGCTGTGGGCATGTACACATTATCAAGCTGCTCAGGCCTCTCACCAGCACCAGGCCCCCACCGTCCTCCTACCCAGCTCCCCAGAGATAATCAGGGTATTACAAATGAAAAGTCAGAGCCATAAATCAGCAACACCCGCCCCCCACCTCACCCTCTCTCCTCCCCGCTTCTCTCAGTCTCCCCTCCTGTCTTCATCTAACCTGAACTAACGGTGCTGTGTCTGTCCTGCTCTTGAGAATAATAGATACAAAGAGAGAAGGACAAGATATGGACATGTGAGGCGGGGGGGGGGGGGGGGGGGGCTGAGTAATCTGGGATTTCCACCAGATGACGTCAGCAGTTGACCACTGTTATCCATCAATCTCACATCTGTGTCGCAAACATTCCTCTGTGTGTGTGTGTGTGTGTGTGTGTGTGTGTGTGTGTGTGTGTGTGTGTGTGTGTGTGTGTGTGTGTGTGTGTGTGTGTGTGTGTGTGTGTGTGTGTGTGTGTGTGTGTGTGTGTGTGTGTGTGTGTGTGTAAGTCTAAAATGCAATCCTACATGACTCAGATGCAGCTGGCCTGCTCTGTGCCGAAGTGGACGTGCAGGGCCAGCGAAGGGTAGAGAATAACAAAAATAATAAACCAATTCTAGGAATCAAACTTTGATGTTTTCTTCAGAAATCATTCATTAATGATAAGCGGTGGACAGTATCTACAAATAACTTTTACTGAAGGATTACAGCTTTGATGTACATGCACTTGACTTTCTTTCCATTTGCTGCTACTTTATACTTCTGCTTAAATCAGAGACAAATATTGTACTTCAGTTCATCTGTTTAATAACTTCAATTTGAAAATTCAGATTCAGCTTCAAAATACAAAATATAGTCAACATATAATTTGTTGTTAGAAAAGACTAATTCTATTGATCTTTTGTTGAAATTAACAAGCCATCCGGCAATATATATAGCAATAACAAATACTCTCCTTTTTTACCATCTGCAATATTAAAGTGATGAACACATTGCTGCATCAGTGACTTTAATGCAAATATATGATATATTATATTTAATATTACATTATATTTTGATGGTTATACTTAAAGCTAGGGGGAGTTTTAGAATCATTTTTGATAATAGTGTTAGGGTTAGGGATAGGGTTAACCCTAATAAGATATTCTGGATAAATAGAACCGAAACAGACGCTGGGAAATTAGTGAGTCATACATGATAAAATACTTTTTTTACTCTGTTGTAAGACCTGTTAGATAAAAATGTCTTCTTTCACACAGCACAGCAGACAGGGTGTAGGCTGGGTGAAGTGCTCAGACGTCCCTGGCAACAGATGAGAAGTTGCTGCTGTTATGTCAAACAGACGAGGACAGAGGGAGTGACACGCAGCCAGATCCAGGTGTCAGACTTTATACAGTGCAGCAGCTCATAGAACGAGGGAGAAGAGAAAGGAGAGGAGAAGGGAGGGAGGTAGGAAGGGAGGGAGGGAGGGAGGGTGGGTGGGAGGGAGGGATGTCTCTTCCCTCCCCAGCCTGTCAGTCAGTCACAGAGGGGGAGAACGACAGGCCACAATGGGGCCCTTCAGCGCCTGGCTGAAAGTTGTAATTTAGCATGAAGAGCCATCGAGGGGCGAGCCTAAATATAGCTCCACATATACATTGTGTCTTGTAGAGAGAATAGCAATTAACAGCCAATTAAATGAATGACTGGGGTCAGCAGCGGCAGCAAAGTAATGGTGGGTGTGTTGCTGCGCTACCGGATAATCCAAAGAGACAAAGAGAGAGAGGTTTGGGAGCTAGAGGGGGCACATTTCTCCATGTTTTCTCTCTTCTTTTGAGCAAGGCAGCATAATGAGATTTGAAGGGTCCCAATTATCTGTGTCACCTGTGCTTCACATACAGAGTGTGGCTGCGATGTAGATCACTCAGACATATAATAACGATACTGTATGCATCACTCAAACATTAACGCAAGCATACTATTTTCTTTGAGATAAACAAAAGAACGAGGGAATATCTGCGTTTAAAGAGTGTGTTTGTGCAGGGAAACATATGTAGCACGCAGCCATTACGTCATATCACCGTGTGTGTTCCTGTATCTCACTGGTTGCTCCTGTCCACCATTGATTGGCCGGTGGGTGACAGCTCTACTAAGTCACTGCAGTAGCCCAAGCACAACGGAACAAGTCCCCCTCTAATTGCCTTGCCTTTGAAAAGGCAACTTCTCGCTTCAAAAAACAAGGCGAGTCATTAACGCCGTTCTGGCAGCAAACCAAACTCCCCTCCTCACCCCCCTTCTCCCTTCTCTCTCTTTCTGCTGCAGCTGATAACACCTTGTTCAGAGGCAGTGATCAAGGCAGAATCATCTTCTCCTCACTCCCATCTCCTCTACAACTCCACCTGCATAATTGCCGCACCTAACCTTTTCAGTGCTGTCTCCGCTGGGAGTCAGCCAGCCAGCCCAATTGGGCTGCGAGTATTAATAGAATCTCATTTCATGCCTCCATCGAATAAAACAAAGGTTGGGTTTCACCAAGCAAGTTTGATCTTATTACTGCGACTGTTGAGAAGGTAAAGGTGCGATGTGAATTCAGTAAGGTGCGTGTGTAGCGGCAGCGCTATATCATGGAGGGGTGATAACCAACAGGATGTTAACAACCCATCAACAAGTTACAAAGTCAACAAAAACATGCATTGTCCATTTACTGTATAACGACACATTGAAGCGTTGTCTGATCTGAAAATGAAAGGACAGTATTGTTTGTCTTCTCCTTCCAAAACCATTAGAAATCACTCTTAATAAATGTGTGTTTTCTGATTTTACAACACAACTGTTAAGGTTTGGTTAGCCACAAAAACCACTTGGCTGGGTTTAGGGATGGGTCATGATTGAGTTAAAATGACAACATTGCTGGGTTCAGCAGGTTCAGGAGATACCTTCTGTAGTGGGAACTACCACATAGGCTATGCTAATTTAGCTAGATTATATTTACTGTAGCTGTGGAGCAGGTGTGTAGTTGAGATCAAAATGAAGGCTGAGTTTGAGGAAGGGTGTGGGCGGCTGTGGCTAAGTGAATAGAGTGCTGGACTTCGAATCAGTAGTAGCAGGTTCGAGTCCCACTGCATGTCGTTGTGTCCCTGGGCAAGACACTTCACCCCAAATTGCTCCTGTGTAAGTACTGAATGTATGTAAGTCGCTTTGGATAAAAGCGTCTAAGAAATGACATGTAATGTAATGTAATGTAATGTAATACAAGCAAGTAGGGGGAAAGGAAGTAGGAAACATAAAGGTTTCGCTAGGAGGTTTAAAGAAATGGCTTTGCTGGTTGTTAACTCAGAGTCATGATGTAAAGAGAGAGCCAGTACAGGCAGTCCTTCAATTGCATTGTCACCCCTTGTAGATGTATATGTCACTGAGGGTATATTTGATGTTGTAATTGTGTGTATTCCTCCTTGTGGTTGTATTAGCAACCCTGGATCTCCACAGTGGTTGAAGGTTAATTTGTACAGTGATGTTATGGTCAAATGGGCCCATGTTGAGGTTCATGACCTTTCAGCGCTGAAGTTAAATTAAACTCATTAGTGGCTAAATACTCGATGAAGCATTCTCCAAGTTAACATATTTTACATTTTTTTTGTCAGTGCAGCTTCTTCATGTTGACTTCCTTTAATTAAATCCCAAATTAGACCCTGATTGTCCAGTTTGTAATCGTGCCACAGGAAGCTGCACCTGCTCATGAATCATGTATGGCTAGTAAAAGATCATTACATCATAAATTACATTTAAAGGTGAATTGTTGCCCTTAAGGGAGTTGTCAGGTTACATTTCATGTTTTTTTTATTTGAAATGCCTTTTCTGGACACTGTATATCACTTTACGGTATGTGTAAATCCGCTGCTGCAGCTGTAAACTTCATGTGTCGCCGTGCGCTGTTTGCGATCTCTCTAGAGATGAGCATAAAGCCCTTTATACTCTTTATTCGACATGGATATTTCACATTTTAATAGCATTGTCCTAGTGTTTAGAGATCAACGCAAGCCTCACCACAGACAAGCTGATATGAGCTAGTCGCGGATGAGATGCATCTTGGGAAATCTCCTAAATGAATGCCCAATACATAAAGTGGGAAAAAATATATGTTACGCTTAGAAGTCCAATTTACTGAGGAATTCGTGGCCACATTGCCATTTAAAATGCTAACCTTTTGTCATTCATCTCTTTTTCTCACCCTCGGTCTTCATCTGCGGCTTTTTCTGTTTCTCGCACCTCTTTGTACGTCTTAGCTCTGTAACCAAGGCTGCGTCACACACTTTCCAGGCTGTTTTTCTAGCCTTAATAATGCATAGTTGTTGTGGGTGATGTGGCAAAGGCAACTTTGTTCAGGGAATCCCTGGTGTGACACAAATTGATGGAGATCTATGAGAATCCAGCTTGTTATGAGTGAGCCTAGGCCATTTATGAGGGAGGGGGTTTGTGGGGAGGTGTAAGGGGGAAGATAGAAGGCAGGGGAGGGGGGGGGCGCAGCAGGTCACCGAAGACCAGCTACCAACTCTCATTTAAAAAACGATCGAGAATGACAAAGGTTTGCTTTGATCTGGATTGGGGAAAGGACAGAGAAGCGATCATTATACGACATAGGCATACACCCCCACGTGCACACACACGCTTTCACACAGTTCAGTGAGTCTGCTAGCCTCAGCTCAAACCTTTGTAAATTAAAAGTCTGACCAGAAAACGCATTTATGTGCAATATGTGCAATAAGGAGGTTTTGTGAGTGGGTGGGCTGCTGTCTTAATTGGGAATTAATGAGGGGGGCAGGGTGAGGTAAAAAGTGAGGGCAGGGAGAGAGGGTACAGTAAGAGAGAGAGAGAAGGGGGAGACGGGGAAGAGGGGATTACCTTGCAACAGTATGGTGAGTGGGAGGGATTCTCTCTGGTGGACTGATGGGACAGGGATCCTTCAGCAAACAGCTGCCACACCCTTCCCGTCAGCACACATAGAAATATGCACTCTTATCCTCAAGATGTTTGAAATAAAAGACAGAAACACATGATCCTCAAGATCTCGAACAGGAGGTCCAGTGAAATGTTGCCTGAATGGGGTTCACTGTTTTGTGGGGAAACCTTCGAGTAATAAAATGGTTTCTCCTCTGAGTTGTGGGGATTTACTAGAGGCACTGCTGCAAGTCTTCAGGGACTGCTCCACTTTCACCAGTAATCTCTCATTTTCATTTGCATCAGAATACATTAATGAGAAATGAGACCCTGCCATATACTTCGTGGTCCAGGCCTTCAGAGAGTACTAAATATAGTAGGTTTTATCTTTCTTACTTTCTTTCTTTCTATCTGTATTTCTTCCTTTCTTTCTTTCTTTCTTGCTTTCTTTCTTTCTTTTCCTTATCCTGTGTTTTCACACCATCCTTGCCGGTTCCTTTCTCTCATCTATATTTATGTACTCCATATTGAAAAGTTCTTTTGCGTTCAGAGCGAAGCTGTGCATGGCTCCTCACTGCAATTACTGATTAATTACAGGGAATTAAAGCAATTGGAACTGCAAAGATATACAATTAAGGAACACACGCTTCATGACGCCACACACAGGCTGTGCAATCACTAGATTGCAATGCAAATACCTCTCTCTTTTAATCTCTCACACAGTTTTTCTTTCATTTTCTCGCCCCGCTCTCCACACCTACTCCATTAATACACACACACACACACAAAGCATGGTGGGGGCAGGTTTTCCAGTTCATTAGACAGTATTTAATTTGAAAACACCTCTGTGTTGAGGGAGATGTGAGTCCTCCCTGGGGATGAAAAATGAAGCAGGGGTGGGCGATGAGAAGGGATTCCTCCATCTGTCCCACTAAGTCCCACTAACTGCAGACGGCAGACACCGACAGCAACCACGGAAAAAAGAAGTGAAGGTATTTATGATGGTATTAGAGTAGACATTGTTAACATATAACATTGACAAACAGAAATATTTAAAATGAGTACCACAAATACAGACGGACACAGTCAATTTTTCGCACTAGATAATTCATGTATGTATGTTATAGATCCATCTTTTTTGTATCGTAGAAATAACTAATCTTGTAATTTGATATTTAAGGTTTTTGTTTCCACCTCATGAAAAGATCATGAGCACTCACAGGTCTGTGTAAATCTAAAGTGAGACTATTTAGCTTCAGCCGAGCAGCAGCAGCAGCGGGCTGTAACAGCCACAAGTGGTTAATAAACGACCCTCGCACATTAACTTCTGTTCAAATCTGAGCGCCATTGGGCAGTATTCTAAAAGAAGCTATACTTTTATTTTTCTCACATGTCATGCATATGGCTGATCTGATTACTGTGAGCAAATACTACACCAACAGCAGCAGTTTACGAGTAGCCCTTAACAACAAAAAGGGCTGGTAAATAGTTATTTCGGCAGTTTGTATTATTGTAGTTATAAAAAAATAACACATTAAAACTAACTTTTCAGTTTTGTTTACTTCACAGCGGTCACCCTCCTGATGTTAGGATATAGAATCACAGCCACAAACGGTAAATGTTCGCTCAGCTCTAAGACTATGCAGTTGTTGTTTTTGTGTGTGTGTCGTTTATTATGTATTTCCTGTTTTATTTTGATACTCACCTCCTCTTTTGTAGCAGATCTCTTCACTTCCTGCCTTGTGTATTTTCCTGCCAGTTTTGCCTGCCACGCCCTGATTAGTTTCACCTGTTCCTCATTTCCCATTATTTCCCCAATCTTTTCATAGTTTTGCCTTTCAGACATTTCCTTGTGTGTTTCAGTGTTACTTAGACCGTAGCCGCTTTCACACCAAGTACTTTGCCGTACTTACATTAGTGCCCAGCACTTAGTGCCAGCACTTAGTTCCCCCATGGAACAAAGTACAGATCGCGTTCACACCGGAATAAGTTCCCTGAGGGAAGATTAGGCAAATGAAGCCGCTGACGTCACTTCTTCTTCTTCTGCTTTGGGTTTACTGGCAGGCCGCAAACCACTTCACGGCGTATACTGCCACCCGAAGTTCCCGGCCGGAAGTCCCCGGAGTTGGGGACTGGCTTCAGTAGAAGCTGCTGGGACTCCCAGCTCACTCCACTCCAAAGTACGGGTAAAAGTACTTCGGTGTGAACGCGCCTATTGGTTCCTTCCTTGTATTGACTCCCTCTTTCTTCCTGTTTGCCAAACCCTTGTCACAAGTACAACAATTTTCTTCCAGCTCTCTGTTTTTGATTCTTGAATTTAAGTCTTTTATCTGTTGTCACCAGACTTACAGTAAAAATAGAAGATGTGCTTCACAAAACCGCTAGTTCGATGTTAGAAGCTACTTTCATTGAAAGCAGACACCACCTTGTTGTACTAAGAGTTACAGTATTCTCCACCATTTGTTATTTTCTTTCATGACCTGCTGATCTTATCACTATGGTGGATGTTTGTTGAATCATCTTGTTTTTATGCATTTTAGTGCCTGGCAAAAACTGAAATCAAGATTTACATATGACATTTTATTTTGAACCGTACCAGACCTTGGCATAAAATAAGTGTGCTGTGATTTTACCGGGGGGTTAAGAGGTAAATTGAATGCTGTGTGGTTATGTTTTGCCGTTGTGTCTTTTGTTGAGTTTTTTCCTTTGTGCGAATTGCCGTTGTGATTTGATGTTTCTGTTGTGTTTTCTTCGTTGCTTTTCTGTTTTGCCCTCAGGGCTACCATTAAATGTCAACAGCTATATTATCACATTTTTATTTTATTTTATTAAATTTGATTTGGACAAAACTGAAGTGATTTCTACATATTCTTCATCGTGGGACAGTTTCAGACATGATGTGATTCTTGAGTATAACGTCAAAAGCAGATGCAATCATTTTAGAGCTGTAATTGTACAGTTGTCAAAAAGCGGTAGGTATTGGAATACGGTAATAGATAACGTCAAATAAATATATTCCCTTACAAATCACAAGGCCACATGCTATACAAATCAACAAATGTAATATTAATTTAAATAATTGTATTGCCCTTCATGGGAAATTATCGTATTGCTTCTGCTAAGAAAGAAAAAAACTTGCGACGCACCAGCGGCTGGAACAGCAGCAACAACAACTTAATTCAAAATGAACGGCAGCACTGATCGAGGTTTTCTGTATCTGTTCAAGTCTGTTCACAACTTCTGAAATATCCGAATTGACTAATCAGAAACGAGTATTAAACTAAGCCGTGTCATAATCTGATTATAAAACAGAGATATATTTATTAACTGATTTAATAAATCACTAAAGTCCCATTTTGACTCGGCTGCTTTACCGCAAACTCCCATCATCTGTGGAGTTTGCATGGGTTTCCTCATGATGCCATTTCCCTCACACACTGCAGGAAACGATTTTAGGCAATAATCTGAATGTGAATATGACTAAGAGAGATTGTGATGGCCCTGTGATGACTGACTGGTGATCTTTTAGGAGTCCCTGGTGACTGTGAAAAGGATTGAGTGGGTGGAGACTATACATGAATTCTTGACTTTCTCACCTAGTTTGGCGGATATGTGGTTGTGCAAAAGCTTCTGAGACGAGTTAGTGTGAATCACAGAGAGTTAGTGCTGTAAAAACTGATTTCCATCATGTGCTCTGTTGGGATACGACACACTATTTAAAATTCAAGGAAAAATGGTGGCAGAAGCACTTGAAATACAGAGTATACAGTAGTAAACACACATTTCATTGAACTTCTACAAATGTAAACTGTTCCGTTATTGTACAGTAAATGAAAACTGACAGCGATAACTTTGACAGCCTAAAGACGAAAAGAGAGATTTGGAGTTTGGAGGCCTCCTTGTCCCCTCTCTCGAGTTTTCACAACAATAACGTTCTCTCACACTGAGCAATGCATAATTTGAAAAGCAGAGAGGTTGAAGGGAAAACAATTTGTGTGAACAGGTGAAGGGGAAAAAAACAGTAAAATAAATAAAACCTGAAGAGGAGAGATTGATAGGTGACAGGATGCTCCTCTTCTCCTCTGCCTGTCTCTCTCTCTCTCTGGTACTCAGAGTGTGATGCCCTGAAGCCATGCCCACGGATACACTCTCCTTTTTTCTCCTCACACTCTTTGCCTTTACTTAACAAAAAAAGCACACCATCTTTGTGCCTCGTATGAACTATGAGCTATGTCTTAGCGTTTCAAAACTTTTGTCATCTAAACTAAGACATTGTATGCATCTACACCTATCAAAACTGTGCATCCAAATAAACCACTTTATGTTATAACAATGATTCAAAACTCAGAGTCTTAGAGCTTATATAAATGCTGAAATATTCATATACATACATATTTGTTCCCTTCATTTTCTTGCCCATTTTGAAAAAGAAACATTTTTCTGCACTTTAGTATTTTTTATATTTATGAGGAGGGCAGGAAGCATCCCCACAGCAACACAGTGACTCATCCCAGGGTCCTGCTGCAGTGAGGAGACCAACACACACTCACACCTGCTGCAACACACACATACAGACACACACGCAAACACACAGGAAGAACTGCAACATTATGTTGAAGGGAAGAGGTCAGTATTCTTAGAGAGAGGAAGAGAAACAGTCATCGTTACAGTCAGCAACACAAAATAGGTCAACATGTTTTCAGTGTGATTCAATGATTTAAAATAAAACTGATTATTGTTGAATTCTCAGTGATTAGTCTAGTGTCCTTAATAAGAGTAATGTGGAGGGTTTACAGTCAAATCTATCTGAACAATGTCCAATGGAGTGGATAGTATAACAACAATCAGCTAACAGAGATCAGCTCAGGTTAGTATGCCACTGGCAGAAACACAATTAATCTCCCCATGATGCATTCAGTAACAAAAACCAGAGTGTACAGTCATGGTGCTTCAAGCTAAATGCTAACATCATCATGCTAACATCCTAACACTGACATTGCTAACTGTTTAGCAGCTATAAAGAACCAACGACAAACCGTGACTGTTGGCTAGATGTAAAAGCTCCATAGTTACCATTCACCACCAACAATATATGGACCTGAGAGGCAGAGACGATAATAACTATATACCAGTTATGTTCTTAATTTAAAACACTTTAAATCTATTACAAATACCTGGTAGGAAGTCAGTGTTTACATTTAGTTAAATTAAGTTTGACTTGCAAATTAGATGATATATATCAGGGCTTCTCAAACTCCAGACCGAACTGCAAATCAATCCGGACCGAACCCTGTGTCCCGACGACGACGACTTTACTGGCATTGAACCGGACCATTGACCTTGTATAAAATTCACAAGTGGACCTTTAATAAAAAAAGTTTGAGTACCCCTGATGTAGATCATTTAGTTGATCTAGATCAGGGGTGGGCAAAAGGCGTATTTTTTTTACTTGTAGTACTGATACCGTCCACTAGACTCCTAGTTACGTCGCGATACATGATTTCGTTCGGCAGCCAAATACCGCAAAATAATCTGTGACGTGTTTGTGTGTATTCTGTTTGTTTCCCGGGGAAACACTCACAAGAAACACCGGCTGTTGTTATGCCTGCTGTGACGTTAAGTTGCCGCTTGTAATTATGCCGTTACAAGCTTAAAAGTTGTATTTATCATCTGAATTTGGTGAAACAAGTTTAATATTCTAAAAACCAAGACTTTGTTTATTTGAAATCAGATGAAAACAAACTGTCACGGACCCTGCCGTGTTATCTATGATTACTATACGCTTTTCATTCATAATTTCAGCGGGAGGGGGAGTGGCGCTGAGGAACAGCAGAGTGCGGGTTGACAGGTGTCTGTGTTGACATTCCCCTTATTGTGGAATAAGGGGAATGCAGTGACAGGCTACAAGTGTCTTAGGTTCAAGTTAGACAACTAATGTCTGGTTAGTGTTCATGACTTCATGTTTATGCCATGGTTAATCTCAATGCACACACATTTTCCGTGCTTTCCAATAGTTTAAAATAGTTTTATTCCACTGTTAAATAACCTTTTCAATACAAACATGCCACTTGTAAAAATTAAATAACATTTATGTGAACTGATATTTGTTTAGTGAGCATATTAGAGGATGTTCCCTGAAAGATTGTAAAATGTCAATGAAGATGTCAGACTTAATTTGTCAATAATTACATACAATACATGGAATTTGTGTGTGTGTGTGTTCCAAGTGAATCTGCAGCCCCTGGTGGCCAGTACATAAATTATGTGGCCCCCACCACCATCCAAGTTGCCCATCCCTGATCTAGATCTAGATTATGTAGTCTGACAGTTGAAGGTTATAATAAATTAATGTGTGAAGCAAATTTAATTAAACAAATTTAAAATTGACAAGATATTTGACTCTTAACCCCAAATTGAGCGCAACCTCAGGGTGACCCCAGAGGAAAAGTTATTTGACTTTTGGATGCTTTGTCTCGCAACAATAAACGTCCATGCAAAAGGTAATGGCGATCAATCCAAAAGTTGATGAGACATTTCTGTCTGGAACCGAGTGGCAGGACGATAGAGATAAAAAGAACGCCCTCCATAAAGTTTTGCTAAATATGCACCAAGAGTGCAGACAGTTTAAGAAAAGCAAACAAACATATCATGCCATCTACACTCTTAGTAAGCCTACATCTGTCACTATAGTATATGAACAGATTTACATGAAAGTCGTGTTGTCACACGCAGACCAGCATCAGTTCAGCGGCCATTTTCATTTCCTATTTTCATCTCCCTGTTAATCCTCACTCCTCTCTGCACGCACGCTGTGGAATACCTTAACTGTACTGTAAATGGAATATAGTTTACCATCACTCTGCCACCCTCTGTCCCCCTCCCCCCCTCCTGTTTAACACATAATGACCGCACAGCCGTATACTCACACAAATGACATCTAATGCATTCAGCTCTGATAATGTGTGCCGTAGCTGGTTGCATTTCCATACTGCTGCTTACTACATCACCGTCACAAGAAGTCATTATGGTAATATGGCACCTGAGGGAAGAGAGACGGGAAGAGGAAAAGAGTTGCCAGAGAGATGGAGAGAAAGGAAAAGAGAAGAGGAAGAGGTAGATGTGTGCACAGATAAGAGAAGTGTAAATGGGCACATCCTGGTGAAAATGGACAAGGTTATGTGATTGTTTTGATGCACACGGCAGAATGAGGGGGGACGTTTTTGTACAGGTAGAAGACAGAAGTGATTGTACTGTTATTTCAGTACATACAGAACCTTACCAACAGAAAGAATATTTGTATATGAAAACGTAATGCTGCTTCCTCTTATTTGAGCATGTTTCTGTTGGACATAAAACTTCAGGAATACATGGAGATCGCCAGGGTTTTATATTTTATACTACACCTTATGTACATACGACTTGCACTGTTGTATACTAGGCGGATGTTCCTGGTATTTGCTGGAGCCATTATCCCAGTTTGGAAATGACTGCCATATGCTCAGATCTCCACTGGAACCATGGTTGCCTTCACCTTCCACATCTTCTCTAGCTCCCCTCTAAGCTCTTGGTATTTTCCAAACTTCTGTTGTTCCTTCTTCCTGATGCTGCTGTTGTTTGGGATTGCTAAGTCTATCACGACTGCCTTTTCCTGCTGTTTGTCGACCACTCTTAGCTTTGTTATTCTTAACCACCTTTCGAAGTGCCGCCCATTTTTACCGTGGGCCTTCCAGCCCATACTCATGGATGTTCTACACTGTGCCAGCCACTTGGTTTTAGTGCTCCATGTACACCTTACCTGCCACCATCGTACTTGCTGTTATGTGCTGGACTCTCTCAGGGACTTAGCCTGTACCTGCTGGGGTCCTGTCTGGTATGGTAGACCCCGGCCTCTATGGATCTTGTGTTGCCATGATTAGTGCTATCGTTCAGACCAGCCTTTTCCACCAGCCACTGTTATATCCTTTACTTTGCATGTCATCACTTGTGGCCAGCTTCCTGATGTGCTCCTGGATCGTTGTTGTTTCATCCTGGATAGTGCCTCTGACGCTCACTAGTTCCTGACCACCCTCTTTCTGCTTTGTGTGTAGTGTCAGGGTGCTGGAATTGGGTTAAAACCCTAAATGCATTGTGAGGAGTTTTCTTGTCTTGATATCAGTGGCTTCGGGCATCGGAAACCCCGCTGGTATAATAGAAAAAGTGTATCTAGACCAGTCCTAAAACGAATAAAAATGCCCTGTTTTTTACTGTCATTAACAAGAGTAGATTATGTTTATTTTTCTTTATTTTTTTTATTCTAATATATCGAAAACCATCATCCTTTTGAATTGAATACGTGGTATGCAAATGAACTAGTCGTTTGCTTATATTGTGCAAGACACTTTAATTCCTCACATGGGACATGTTTTTGAATTTCTTTGGACCACTTGCTTGTTGGTAAGCCGTGACAACACAAGAAACTAGAAAGCAAAGTGAACTTTTAAACTATGATAGCAAGTTGATCCTTAAGGTTCTGAATGTTTTTATTTTTCAATTGTGATGTGTGCTTTTCCCATGAAGGGCAGTAGTTTTACTTTATCACCTACGTTGCAACATAACTCCACAGGCCGGTAACTCACACATGATCCTTCGCTCTTTTCTTAATAGCTCTTTCCGTTCACCACTATCACAGTCTCACCTTTTCTCTCTCACTCTGTTCCTGTGTATATCTCTCCTCCATCCCTCTCTCTCAGCCAATAACACACAGTGACAGCTTATGTAACATGCCAAGTTCCAAACTCAACTCAACTCTCCTTGATCTGCAGCCTTTTTCCTCTTCTAAATGACTCACTTCTGTTATAACACTTCAGCCCGAGTGAGAGACACAGCGGTGAGGGAAAGAGGGAGGGAGGGAGGGGGGGTGGCAGACAGAGACATGACATGAGAGGAGAGGAAACGCAGGTTTAATTATTCATACCTACTGCAGCAAAAAGAGAGCAAGTGAGGGAGTGAGAAACCCCACGAGAGAAATAGAAAGAGATAGAAAGACTGACCCAAGTGCAGAGGTATTCCTCGGGCAGAAGTGCACTCTGGGAGTCAAAGCTGTGGCACCCCAGGGCCAGGGGTGTGAGGGAAACTCCGCCATTAGCTTCCAGAAGACTTCAGAGAGGAGGGTAGAGGGAGGGAAGGAGAAGAGAGAGATATTCATGAGTTCTATGAAAACTAGCCCATTAGTTTTATTCTGCTTCCTTAACGCACTTTTGCTGTTATCCATGTTGAATTCGCTTCTCACTGTCCCTAGAGTCTACCACACCCTATGAACATGAATAATGCGCAGGAAGTTTTTTATCAGTGAACGCGCTTGGAACGCACATCCTCCAAAGTCTGTCTGTGTGCAAATGTGTGTGTACAATGTTCTTTTGTTCAGGGATGACCGTGAACCAGACGACCCAACTCCTCGTCGCCCCACTGTGGAGATGTTTCATCCCAGAGTTGGCTTGCCGCTGCGGGGGTGAGTACTGAGACGGCACAGGGCCTCCCCGTTCGACGCTGGTTCTCCCGTGAGACAGGCTCCCCTTTCATCTCCCCATCTCCTAAGGGTGCCCAACAACAAACCACCAATGGAAGAAGCAGGGAAGGAAACATAGAGGAAGAAAAGTTTTGGCCAGAGGGGGGTGACTACAAAGTGTGTGCATTCCTAGCAAGGGGTCAACCTGTTTTGTTTATCTTACTTTGGCTGGTGCGTTCGAGAGCTGGGTGTCAACATAACCTTTTTTTCCCTCTCTGACTAGAGGTTATGGATTTGAAACAGAGGAGTTTTTACATGCACGTCAAAGCACAATTATTTCATCTGTGATCCTTTCGCTGCAAGCAACAGTGACTGCCTGCACGAGAGGATGTTGTAACAGTAGCTTTTTTAATATTTTAGAAGAAGAAGAAGAACGTGGGCCTGTGCAGTGGTGGCCCAGCTGATAAGCAACGATGTGTCTTTGCTGATGGTGGGAGTAAGGGAGAATGGGAATGGGAGGAAAAGGGAGGGGGTTTTTACAGAGATGAGTTGTGGCAGATGTTGGACAATGACGGGACCACAAGAGAGATTTGAACATTGCACTTCAAAAAACCCTTTCCCCTTTCTATTCTTTGTGAGCCCTGCCTCATCCACCGCTGAGTCTCTCTTCCTCTCCCTTTTTCTTCTCTTAATTGCTGCTCGCCAAATCCCTTGTTCTTTCTTCTCATCCCCCCTGTGTTCTCCGTGTCTGCCTCCTCGGCTCCCTCTGTCCCCGTCTGTCTCCTTTCTTTCATTTTAATGTCCTCTCCTCGAAAAACTCCTTCCCCCCTCCTTGTCTTCTCTGTTCTAACTTCCACTGTTGCCTCTCTCATCTCCTTCATCCTTCTCTCCTTGGCCCTGCGTTCCTCTGCGATGAGACGTGTTTTTTTTTTTGAGGAGGCAGCGAGCCGTCACGGGCGCAGTAACTAAACCTTCGATAAAATCAATGTTTAATTCAGATGACTCCAGGCCATTGACAGAAAAAGAGGAAGCCTTTCATCTATAAAGGGACTGAGAAAAAGAGGGGGATTGAGAGAGATGGAGGGAGAGGACTGACAGGATTAATGAAATTGTCATCAGTTGTATCTTTAGCAATAAGAAGGAACCATCGGCCCTCTGTTGCCGCCTCTCGATAACCTGCATGTGTGTGAGAGCGAGTATGTAAATGATTTTTCCTTTCACCTGCTGTTCAATCTGTATCCATCTGTATTAACCCACGCTCACGTTTTTTCTACTCCTTTTCTCAAGTCACACATTTGGATTATCAGCCTTTTTACAGTACTGATAAAATGTTGCTGCGACATAACAAACATGAAAAATGACAGTAGTAATAAAGCGGCAAAGCTTGTCAAGCCTATATGTCAAATACAGACCATCTTGAATTCGGTGAGCCATTTGCTTAAGGTCACAGACAAGCACACATGCACGAATACGCACACACATGGACACAGAGTTACACACTACATGCAGAAATGCCTGCAAGTGCATGTGTGCGTGAAGCATCACGTGTATGTGAACATCAACCCTGCTGGCTCTGTGTTCAAATGTCAGACCTTTAACCTTTTGAATTTGACCTGAGGTGGCTGCCTGGCATATCAGTCCACGACCAGCACGTGCAGGAGACAAGAAATAGATCTTTCAAATAAAATGTGTTATTAAATTCCAACACTCAATGCTTCTATCTGCAGAAGAACAGATTGAAGTGTCATGCAGAGAGAGGAGAGAGTCTGTTCCCGTACAGGTGGTGAACAGAAGGGGAAGGCTGAGGGGAGGACCGGGTGGAGAGAGGGAGGTGAGGAGAGGGGAGGAGGGCTGTTACTCCCATTACATAATGAATGAGGTGAGAAGCCACATATTTGCTGTGCAGGCTTAATTTATTATACTCTGCTGTATGCTGGAGACCCTGAACCCTGCACCTTTTTATGCACACAAACGTGTCTTACTATACTTGCGGGGGACATTGTAAGTCTGTAAAAAGGTTAACCTACTAATAACTCATAACCGTAACCCTTAACACTTTAAAATATGGTTTACCTTGTGGATTTTTCTGATTTTTGTATTTCGAAATCAGGATAAATAGATGACATCACCTGTTCCCAAGAGCAGTCTAAAGCACTACAAACACTTATTCCTGACTTTGTCCATTACAGTAAACTCCTCAACACTTACATGTAAGGTAACATTGATGTAGGCCATACGTGTTTGGCAATAGTCAGTACTGTAGGTGTGTCTGTGCACAGAAGCAATATGTTGTAAACATCTTTATGTCTTTTCTTTTAGCATTAAGTAGTATTTAGTATGTATGATTTCTATCCTCTCTGGATCTGCAGGAAGGAATCCAGAACAAATGTCCCTACAAAGAATATTGTATTGTATCACACACCAATTACATGTAGCAACATGAGGCTGCATGAACTTTGAACACGGACAAAAATGTATTTGGGTTTAGGCATTTAAACTTCTACATTATTTGTACGAAACTACTAGATTAGAGCAGAATGCATGAGTTTGTGCCTGCTGTGTGTTTGTGTGTGTGTGTGTGTGTGTGTGTGTGTGTGTGTGTGTGTGTGAGTGTGTGTGTGTGTGTGTGTGTGTTCATGCTCATGCAGTTGTGTTAGTGATGAGCTAACAGGCAGCTCAAAGAATGACAGGTGACCACACTACAAAGATAGAAATGTCAAAGCTAAACCGGGGTGATTTGGGGGAGGGGGGGGGGAGGCAGGGAGCCTGGAGTGATGAGTACATCGCCGCAGCCCCTGTCACTTCCTATTAGTACCCAATACACAGAAACAGACTGACTGTGATTATAATTCATTCATTAGGGCTTGTCTGTGAGTGTGTGTGGGATCTTGCATGTATGTATCAGCATGTATTCATGTGTGTGCATGAACATATATGTGTGTGTGAAGGATGTGAGCGACATAGAATGAGAGCTGACAGGATCTGTAATGGCACGCTGCGGGTTAAACCAATGGGATGCTGCTCCACACACTGTGACACCATTACCCCGCTATACGTTCTGTCATGTCCACTCATTAATCAGGATTACTGTCTGGCCAGTTCTATAGCATCTACTGAGCATTTACCAAAAAGAGTATTGAGGTGTGTTGGCGGGGCATTCATCGTGCTGATGTGTCCTTGAACCATGGGCGTAATTTCCACTGGGGACAGGGGGGACATGTCCCCCCCACTTTTCAAAATCCCATTTGTGTCCCCCCCACTTTTTAATTTTTTTTTTTTATTTTAATTTTTTTTTTTTTACGCAAAGCGGTCATCGTCACGGAGGAGCGTCTGTGTGTGTGTGTGGCACGAGCGCAATCTTGTGAGAGAGAGATAGAAAGAGAGAGAGACAGAGAGAGAGAGACATAGAGAGTTACAGGGGTTGTTGTTAGCAATTTGGTGCTAGCTCGGAGCTAATGGAGATTAGTAGCTGTTTCAACAATAAGGAGAGGGAGAGCTCTTTCCTGTCGGACATTTGAGAGACTGAGAGAGAGAGAGAGAATAGAGAGATGAGAGAGAGAGCGAGAGAGAGAGAGAGAGAGAGAGGAGGAGAGAGAGAGGAGAGAGAGAGAGAGAGAGAGAGGAGAGAGAGAGAGAGAGAGAGAGAAGAGAGAGAGAGCAGAGAGAGAGAGACAGAGAGAGAGACTGAGAGAGTTACGTGGGTTGTTGTTAGCATCTGGTGCTAGCTCGGAGCTAACGGAGATTAGTAAGGAGAGGGAGAGTCCTCTCCTGTCGGACTGAGAGAGATAACGTCAGCTCAGGGAGGTAAAGGACTCTCTGAGTGATTCGGTTGTAAACTTTAGTCTAGTTATCTCAGTGGGTCTCAAACGGTTTGGTCATCTATGTAAACAAATATTTCCATCTATGTAATATATAGTTGTATATAAAATAAGTTAAGAAATCCTTCCAATGTGTACTATAGGTCAGTACAAAAAAAAAAAACACAGTTTGAAAGGGGAGTGATTAGTCAAATATGCATAAATAAAAAGAAAAAATGCAGACTAGGTAAGATAAAGATAGGAGAGAGGAGTTTATCAATGATTTGTTATTGGTTGTGAGCATATTCTAATGGCTTTTAGATTATTGAAATATATACAGTTCTGTTTCATATGAGTGTTGAGAACTGTATCCATAAATCTCTTAATGTTGCCCTCAAAGTGCACCAGATTGATGCATTCAACTTCAATTTAAAGAAACAAATCTTCCCGGGGTGCATGCCCCCGGACCCCCCTAGAGGATGTCAGGTAATCACAAATAAAACAGGTTCACATGGATAGGATACTAGATAAGTGTGCACACTCATTATATACACTACACATTTTTCTTGGATTTGTTAACACTATAGTCCCTAATATATTTGTAGAAAGGCAGGAAATGGAATTAAATTGAGAAAATATTTCATTGCGGAGGACCCCCTGTTTTGTGTCCCCCCCACTTCTCAAACCAAAGTTACACCCTTGCCTTGAACACACACTAAATACAGAGCCAGAGAGACACCAGCGACACCTCTGCTCCCAAACTGACCCTCTGCACACGTTTAACCTGTGAAAATATTTTCCGAAACTTTTTTCTAACTTATTGTCTAAATCTGTTTTAAAAATTCAGGAACCTCTTGGCGATAATGTGTATCCATAGATTTGTTGTTTGTTGTTTTTGTCGTGGTGGCTGGAGAGTTGCCTTTGTTTTGCTATTTTATTGTAGTTTTTCTGCCATAGGAGACATTGGAAATAATTGTCAAGGGACTGCATTGTTTTTTTAACTCTGCAGGCCAAGAAAGACCCCAACATTTAGATAAAGAATACAAAAGAAATAAGATTTTAGCACCCCAGCAATTTAGATGAATACTTACATGCACATGTTGGTCAGACAGCTAAATCTCCCTTCCAGGAATACTCAAATGTAAACAATGAGAACAAATACACAGTCTGGTGCACACAAAGGTGAGATGCCTGTTTTTAAGAGCTGACAGAAACAATATGATTTCCCGATGAGTGTCGCTCTGTAACAAAACAAAACCTCTGTGTCAAATCCAGGTCTGCCCAGAAACCTGTGGGAGGTGCTTCACGAGCGAGGCCCACTAATCTGAGACCGGGCTTCAACCCAGATCTCACTGAGTGGGAACCACCCTGACCATCTGTGGGTCTCCACACCCTCCTGGCACCTCACACTGCACACACACACTCGCACCATAACCGTAACACTAGAGACACGGCGGAAGAAAGGAAGACGAGGAGGAAGAAGATAGAGCAATGTAGTGAAAAGACGGAAGAAATAAATGTGAGCAATGAGAGAGAAAGAAGAAGAGGAGACACATGTAATTTCCATAGGTGTTGACCTGGTCAGAAGGTCATTATTGTATGCACCTGCTTAATGACATAGATGGCAAAAACTGGCTTTCAATGCCATTTTTTGGCTGTTTTTCCTCCTCTGGCAATGAGCAGTTGGTCTGGAAGGCGGGATCGCAGGGCGGGCGGGGGGGGGGCGGCGCGGTCGAGTCGACCTTCTGCGGTGGCTGGGTGGGAGGGCAGGAGGACACCCTGCGCCCCGGCCCAGGCCTGCCGAGAGGCCATCTGGACGGGGGAAACACATGCAGAGTACCTGGCCAGACCTGGAGCTCAACTCTGACTCACACAATCGCACACACTCGCGCGAACGTATACACGACACATGTATGTACAGCACGTGTAGCATGATTGGGGATGACACCCACCCACACACACACACACACACACACACACACACACACACACACACCAACACATCGAAAACGTCTCTGTGTGGCTGCAGAACATTTACAGTGGAACAATGATGTATATCTGTGGGTGCCTATATGACACAGAAATGATTTTTGTACATTATATGTATAATCAAGACTACATCATTAGACTAAATCTAGCCTGAAACTCCCACTCAAACCCACACATGCCTTCCACACAGCACTCGCGGGTCTGTGGTGATGTTAACGTTAAGCCCCTCTGATTCTGCCTTTCGATGAGTGTTTTACATTTGGTTAAAAGTGATTCTGCCTGTGCTGCTTTGTAGAGTGTTACATTTGGTTAAAAGCCATTATTATGGTAATGTGAGGGTGCTTGAGATAATGGCAAGATGAGAGCAGCTCGACTGCCTCTGACATAACAACCCTACTCTATCTATCTCTTCAGCTTCTTCTCTCTCGCGCTCTCCATACTGTACACCCCTCGCAGTTTCTCTCCCTGACTCACCTCTCTTGCTGATCGCAAAGCTGATGTTTTCCTTTTTTTCACAAGATACCTGCTTGCAGCATAGCTATTTTGTCATTAAAATCAAACATTATTGTAAGAGCTTTTGCTGTGGCCGCATTTCAACAGTGTTTAAGAGGTTGTCTTTCATCTGTTACCGTAAAACTGAGGTATTGTTGAAAATAATATGGTGTCTGGCTTCAATCCGTTGCTGTTAAGCCTGGGTGCTACCTGTGACATGAGTAGCTAACACAGTTTGTCCCTGGGGAAAGGGTGGATAGAAGACTCACTGCAGGCAGCAGAAAACAGCGGATCAGCTCAGAGAGGAGGAAGCGACCGTATAAGTCACTGGCAACACATTTTTCAGGTCACTGGCATTGAAAAATCGGGAGGCGATGGTGATGATGACAGATAGAAAGAAGGACAGGAAGAAATGGAGTAAAAAAGTCAAAGAGAGAATTAGGGGAGAGAAGAGCAGAAAAAGAACAGAGGGGAGATTGAGAGCAATGTAATGCCATGCACATCGAATTTCCCTTAATATGATTTTGTGTTCTGTGTCTATTCAAGTCAGCCCTGATTTGGTTGTGTGTTATAATCGCATCAGAGCAGGGATTTGCTTTGGCTTTTTCACTGCTGTTGTGTTGTTTTTTCCTCTTATTGGAGTTGGCATCAGCCTTCATGACACAAATCCCCTCTGATAAATAAAAAATGATTGATTCAGAGTCAAAGATGGAAACTGCACCGCAGGGAACGAACGAGTGTCCCCACTTGTGTCCGCACACAAGTGCACGTTTTAAGTGCATGCATTGTGCACGAGTGCTGCACTGCAATGCCGAGTGCAAATCCTCAGTTCATGCAAGCGTGTAAGTGCGGGCTCTGGAGTGCGTGAGTACATTATGCATGTATATTTGTGGGTGCTGCAAGACGGAAAGGCTTATTACATTGGATTCCTGACACTTTTAAAGAATGTGATAAGATGGCAGATATCCGATGTGTGAACCTCAGAGCCATCAGCGTGCATGTAATGCTCTAAGCTGCGTATCTCGCCAACATCAACTAAAAGCGTGAAATTCTGGACCCAAAAGTGTGAAAATCCACCAAGAACACGGAGCAAGCTGTGAATACCTACATTGGCACTTTTATAAATGTATCCACCAATATACAATATGTAGGCTTAATTAAGTGAGAATATATAATGTATACTTTGTCTTACATTCACTTACTCCTCCTAAAACATTTACACACTTTTTTGACGCACACACACACCCTCGTTGTGGGCTCTGGCTCTCCCAATTAAGCGGAGGAGTGTTGTGGAGCATCGGTGTCGGGGGATTCTGCTTTCTTCTCCTCTGTCAGGTCCCATCACAAAGGCTCCTCATTAGTGTCAACCTCAGCTGTGCCACCTCTTTCTCCTTCCCTCTCCCTCTCTCCCTCTCTCCCTCTCCCCAATCTCTTTGACTTTTCCTATTTCTCTTACCACATCTCCATCCATGTGTCTTCTCCCTACTTGACTTATTCACATTGCATTTATTGCTGAATACCTCTCCCGAAAGCCGCTGCTGATCACCCCGTTGTCACTCCTGTTGAGTCCGGCATCGCTGCGCCTGCCTCTCACTCTCATATGTGGAATCTCATCTCTCATACACAGGCGGCGCAGCTGCCAGCAGTGAGAGCGGTCACATCGACAACAAACAGGTGTTTCTTCACGGCACTTTAAAGGCAAGAGACATTTCAACAAAGGTTGCAAAGTTAGTCTGATCATTAGACCAGCAGAAAGGATAGAAGGAAAGCTGATTTGTAACTCGACATGCAGTATCATAGACATATAATGATGTTAATGATCAATGTGCAGCGAAGGCAGCAGCGGCAACAACATGTAAACAAGGCAACAGGGGAGTTGGTGTGGAAGCGCCGAGTTCAGAGATCACTAGATGCACGCAGAGGACGAGATGTGGAAGAAAGGCAGCAAGATAAAACGGATGATTGTTGTTTGTTTGTTGTTGCCGTTTTTCCCCTGAGCAACAGTTCCCTCAACCCCTTTACCCCCTGCCGTTTCCCCTTTGTTCCATCCCTTCATTTCCTCACCCTTTTTTCCTCCCTGTGGTCTGTCTCTGTCTTTATCTTCCTTTGTGTGTGTGTGTGTGTCTCAACTCATGCTGTAATTAAAAAGAATTGAGCTTTGATTTCCAGGAAGGGTTATGGGTGCCATATTGGGATGCAGCGTAAGATCCTCCTCTCACCAACTTCCAAGTCCCAAGTCCCAGTCTGAACCATACACTAATTTCTCTCTCTCTTTTACCGCCATGCTTTAACTCTCTCTTTTTTATGCGCAATTTGGTATCAAAGACATGATAATTAGGCTGAACAGAAGTTCATCTGGCTTCTATTATTTCTCTTTAATTAATAGTGTATAATAATGACATAAAGTTACTCCAATGCACGATGTGACTGTGTGTCAGAGGGAGAGAGTGAACTTGTGCCTCTGCGTGTGTGCTTGTGCATGAATATCTTTTCACACATTACTTTAAACCCTGAGATGCTGCACAGATAAAAGGCGCCAAGTGTCAAAAGCTTGCAAACTTTTCTCTCCTCTCTCCTTGCTTCGTCTCCTCTCCTTCGTCTCCTCTCCTCTCTCCTCCTCTCCTCTCCTTCGCTCTCCTCTCCTCTCTTCCCCTCTCTCTTCCTCTCCTGTGCAGCATGCCTCTTTTCACAGCATTTGTGGAGACCTAATGAGGACATTTCTGTCACGCTCCTCAATCACAAGCGCAGCTGCCAGCCCCAGCCAGCTATAAGTCCCAGGTATCTGAGACTTCAGTCCTTTTTCCCCCAGATGAAAAACAACAAATAAATAAATAAACAAATAAAAGCACATTTAATGCAGCGCAATGATGTGAAGAAGAAGAGGAAGGGGGAGTATGAGAGGGAAGACTTAAAAGGAGACACAGTGGGAACAGAGCAAGGCTGAATTCACTAATCTCCGAGAAGGCATAAAGTGAACATGCCAACCACCTTCGGCTCCAAGGAAAAATTCCATTGGTTTGGTGATAAATAGGATTTAAGTTAGGGTGACAGCTCTTCTGTATGTAAGTGTGTGCATGTGTGCTTGAATGTAAGTGCACGTTTGTGTGCTTTTGTGTGCCTAAGCACATCCAACTGATATGCAGCAATGGGCATCCTTCCAGCTAGCCCAGGATGCTTTGCTCTGCGCTCGTTGTGACTTATCTCTCAGAAACAAAGATGGATGTGTCAGTGCGCTTATTAAAACATGCTTTTAGCCCTGGCCGCCACTCTTCAGGAGGAAATCGCTTTCTGGCTGAGATTGACAGAACAGAATAGAGAAAACAACATCCTCATTTAGGCCCAACATCTCGGACATGATTGCCTGCTTTAAGCTGGGTGTTCCTATTGAGGTTTTTTAATTGTTGTTTTGCTTTTTCTGCTCATAGCTCCACATTCACCAGCCAGGCAGACATGGTAGAAATCTTTAATTACCTTCAATGCTTGTCCCCTTATTTCAAACAATTGCATGATTAAATGGGCTCTCCATATACGTATATGATTTTTTTTTGTGTTCCTACAGTTAAGTCAACTATTTTTCTTGGTTGGCTTGTTTGTTAAATTGTTGAGCTTTTATTTTTAAAGCAACAGTGCAGGAACCCACAAAGGCACCACTTGTTCTGTAGCAGAGTGGCAGGCTGGTTTTTTGAGCGCACCCCGCTCGGATTCTATCACATTATCGCACAGACAAGATGGTGTCAGCTTACAGAGGAAATGAAAAGATTGTTGTTGACAAATCAACGCTGACAAGAGTAGCTGGAGAGATCCCTCCAGCTTCACACAGGATTAGCTGTGTGCCATCTTAAAGACAAACACAGTGGTCCATGTGTTGCTATTTCCATCAGAGATGAAAACAAAGGCAGGGGGGAACCAAAGGCTTGTCTTAAGTCTTGGCGAGATGATGGGCTTTCTTCATTCCGTATTAGCAGATAAGACATGTTTTATGAGCCAATCACTCCCGATGATATGCTGGTGTGTGTAAACGCAGGAACACAGTGGGACAAAAAATAGGGTTTGGTTTACATATAGATTTATAATTAAACACGGAAAACAGTATGGCATGAGAAATATTGTCATCTGTTGTGATGTAGCTTTACAATAATGTATCTTCCACAGCTCCATCTTCTGCGGGGCCTTTGAAGAGACTGTCAACTGAATTGAAGTTTGCTGTACGTTTGATCTTAAACGAATACTTTATTCATGAACCACATGGCTAAACTGCTATTTACGCACATAGAGCTGTCAGTCCTGTCAGTGCTCACATGCATCTGTTATGATCCAGGAAAAGAAAACGAGGGGAAAAAACAGAATCTCTTATTTGACCAAAGAGTACTCTACTCTGGGAGATGGCAGTTGCCCTCTAGCTACGATAAAGCCACACTTTCAGTCATGCAACAGTAATTCATTGCTTTCGTTCTCCATGTTTTCTGATTTCCTTCTGATGTCTTGCCAGAGTAATCGAGGTAATCTCTGGGAGAAGAAGAGCGGGGAAAAGGGGAGATAAAAGAGTGTGGAGAAGTAAGCAGAGAGGGCCTGCCAGCACATCAGATCAGAGCTTACATAAGTGCCGCTAAAACTCCTGGGATTCACCTCGCTCTCACGCTCCTGGGCCACCGACATCCGAGGACTGTCGTTTGGTGCTCAGGTTTTGAGCCTAATTAAATGCAAAGCTGTCTCACAGGTGTGTATGGATCTCCTGCAAACACCCATTATGTCATGTGCAGAAGTTTACCTTTCTTATCTTCAGTTGTCCTTCCTTTCCTGATTTCCGCAAGGTTTTCCACACCAGAATAGAAAAAGAAAAGCTAGAAGGCACGTTCTGCCTAAGGCTAATAAATGATTTCCAGATTGATTGAAGTCCTGTTAGCCACAGTCCATAATTATTCTGTCAACCAATACATCACTGATGGCTTTCGACACTGAGTGTTTCTCACACCATTATATTTACAAGACAGTCTCCTTTGAAACTGAAAGCCGTAAAACATTAGTACAATGTTTTTTGGTATGTCATTTTTTTGTAAATTGCGGACAATAATATTTTCTTTCACAGTAATTGAATCTTTAATTGATTCTTGAATCCATGACTGTATGAGCGTGGAGCTTATCAGTCTTTGTAGGTTTAGAGCTAAACCTGTAGTTACTGTAATGGCCATAAGGGGGCGACACCACTTGTTGCAAAAAGAAGTACGGTTGTTTAGCAGTCTATAAGAAAATGTCTCCCTCTCAATTAAAATCATAACCTCCTTAAACAATTTCCTGACAAAATAATGGTCTAAATCATTAGTTTGAAGTGTGATTCAATACAGCTTGATGTCAATTTTATAAAGGATGGGACTGACCAGGGACGTGCACAGACATTTGGGGGGGGCAGGTGCTCAAGTGAGAAAAAGGGCACTTCCCATAATCATTTATAAAGAAAAATGTAAAACAAAAAGTTAAATATAGTTGCACATCTCTGACTTACTGACCAATTTATTTTAATACCCTCACACTCACGCAATTGTTTAATACTCAACAGAATTCTACAAAATAATCAGCTAACACAGAGACAGAGATGGGGTCGTTACTAAAAAAAAGTAATATATTACATATTACATATTACTTTAAAAAAAAGTAATATATTACATATTACATATTACTTTAAAAAAAAGTAATATATTACATATTACATATTACTTTAAAAAAAAGTAATATATTACACTATTTCGTTACTCTCTACATAAAGTAACTCGTTACTTTACTCGTTACTTTACTCGCAGGGCCGGCCCGCCCCTCCCTACAGGCAGATCACGCAGACTGCTAAAGTTTCAAATGTTCTCTTTAGTTCAGTTTCCATTGTCCCATAAGCAGTGGCGGCTCCAGAGTATTTGTGTTGGGTAATCTATGGTAGGGCTAACCCATACAGTGGTGGGGCTCAAATCAGTATTTGCAATGTAATTACATACACGCTATATCGCCCCCCTTGACAGTGAAACGCCACGCGTGAGGTTTAGATTATTTCCCTGTCTCAATCCAAATTGAAATGTATGAAATAAAAAGGCACATTTGTCTTGTAGTAAATAAAAAGGGCGACCTGGAGCCAATCCTGCAATTTCCCCACAGGTGAAAGAGTTGACATGCTGAAAACCCAACTGGGTCTGGGGGGATTCTCCCCCAGGAGATTTTTTGAAATACTAACATAAAATACACATTCTGGTACTCTCTTGAGAAGAAAAATAAATAAATCTATTACTACATATTTAAAAAAATGAATGCCATTTTTGTTTTTTGTTACTTTGTTCTGAAAGCTGAACCTGCTGCTCCTCAGAGAGAAAGGGGAAGAGGCTGTGTGAATTACATTGTGGATAAGGGTGGATAGCCCCCATTGTTCTGTGTGTCAAAATGAAAGACAGCCCACACACCTATCAATCATCAAACCGTGGGGTCTTATTTCACGTAATGTTGTATCGATGTATATAGAGATGTACTACCGCTAAAGTATTCTCCGTCGGGACTTCCTGCAACAACATCACGCCGTTATCGTAATTCTGATTGGCCAGAAGACATTATCAAAGATGTTTTATTGAGAAGAAGAACACTACGTGACAAAAGTTTTCAAAACCGTTTCTAGTCTTCGGTATTTCCAGACAAGTGGCTACTGAAATCAATCTTACTAACTGCTGTCTGTGCAATTTACTCCGCGCGAGTTGACGGACTTTATTTTGCTTACTTTAACATCATTTTTCATGGTGGGGCTAAGGTGGGGCTAAGCCATTTCTTGGTATGGCTGTAGCCTACCCCAGCCATACCCTGGCGCCGCCACTGCCCATAAGACTGATCCAGATAGCTCTGACCATGGCTGTCCTCTGTCTCCTGCTATCTGTATTTTGCGCAGTATATCTCTGAACGATGCGATGGTGATTCCACTGTGCAAATGGGCAACATTTTCTCTACTATGAAGGATGCTACAAGCCTGTCCATCTCTGCTTTGGTTACCGGTCATTTTTGCTGCTTCGGAGTCGGCGGCGCACTCACAACATCCTCACTCTGGGTTCGGGGGTCCTTAGCTATTAGCTTCACCTTAGCATGTGTTCTTTGCAGGTGTTTGTTGAGGTTTGACGTGGTGTTTACAGCAGTGTATAACAGCTTCTGGCCTGGACACAGTTTGCACCTCACCGTCACATTCCTGTCTATTCTTCGGACAAACTCAAAATAATGGGCATACCTCCACCCCTCGAAAGTTATCGCTGACTCAGCCATGTTTATGCAGCATTGCACGTGGAGATGTGGACGCGCAAGTCGCGCAGATTACGTACATATAAACCTGCGGCGGAAACCCCTCTTGTCTGTCAGTGTGATTATGACTGATTTGATAAAAGTAACGAAGTAACGCGTGTCGGGGCAATGTTAGTAACTGTAGTGTGATTACTGAATTATAAAAGTAGCGCGTTACACTACTCCGTTACCGACAAAAGTAATATTATTACAGTAACGCGTTACTTTGTAACGCGTTACACTCAACTCTGCACAGAGACAATGGTCTTCTTTAGTATTCACTAAGCACAAGAGCAGACAACAAACTAGTACAATTAATAGTTATTAAATGAGCAGCCAACAATCAAAATTATGAAGTTACTGTTTAAGGACATTACAGGCAAAAATATCGTTTTTTCATGTACTTTTTTTTTTGTCTATTTTGCTTCCATGTTTTCTTTCACTCTAATGGAAATAAAACTTCCAAGAAACACATATAAATGGTGTTCGTTTTACTACCATGTCAGAATTCATCTATAGATTTAAATCTAATCTGCATTTAAACATTACATTTCAGGGGAAAATACTGACTTGACGTAAGTAACTATCTGGGGAAGTTGTGAGGTGATATGTTTTTTTGTTTTATCCTTTTCAACTGCAATGCCTTGGTAACTGCATGCAAATTAGCACATTTTAATTAGGCCTAGTTAACGCCTCATTTGCATATCAATGTGGCGATTGTGATGACGTTATTAGATACACATTTGACTGTATTCACTTTAAGTGTCTCCTCTTAAGTACAGTACATTAGCCTGTATGCCCATGATAAATTGCCTTTTAGTTTAGTCATTTGTTCATCACCACTCACCTCCAAACAAGCCAAGAAAAGCCGGCATAACATGGGACTGTAAGGTGGGAGGTGCTGCTACCTGTCTGTCTGAAGGGACTGCCGATGTCCGTACCGCTGTGCAGGAGATGTAGAGGGAGGGAGGGAGAGCTACGGAACTTCACAGTCTAATCTCCCGACCTGATATTTTAATTTTGTATTCAATCAAAATATTTTTGGAAAGGGAAACTGTTCGCAAACAGCAGTAGATATTCATTTATAAAAAATTAAAAAAGGGGGGAAAAAGGGCAGGGGCTCAAGCCCACTTTGATGTCTATGTGTGCACGTGCCTGGGACTGACATCAAGCTGTATTGAAGCACACTTCAGACAATTATAACCTCGAGTTGTCCGGCTTGAGTGTTGCTAATTAGTGACCATGATGACAACGTTGACTTCCTTCATTGAATCTTTATATTCACTCTCTATTTTCTATCATCAACATTAAGCGAACGCAATTCCTTTAATAGGTGAGGAGTTCCCCTTAGCAGAAATGTTTTCATTTAGGGTCTTAAAACCTTGGTTCTCAAAAAGATGGATGAATAAGAAAAACACACACATATGCACACATGACTCCATCAGGTCGCTGTCGTTATCAGCTCATAATCAAGTTTGTCAGCCTTTAATGTGGCTCTAAATTTAAGAGCGGTCGAGCCGTGGTGGGTCCCGTCTGCTGCCCATGTTGGAAATGCCTCTGTCTGCTTCCTGCCATATCCGGAGGGGACAGCCTCTACAAGCCAGTTCTGGCCTGTCCCGTGCCCTCATGTGCCACCCTGCCTAGTCGCATGGACATCTGCCATTCTGACTGGTGACAGCGCTCGTTGCCTTTCTTTGGCTAACGGCTTCTGACACCCCTTCACCCCGGGGCGCCATGCTGTGCTGAGTGGTGGGCATCTCGTTTGTGTAGCGCATCTACAAACCAGCAGACACATTGACCTATTCTTTTGGCTTTAGCATCAATGTCAGACAGGGGCTCGCCGCTTGTTCACTCCCAACACCTCCAGATAGCCCCGGATGCCAGATAACCCCTTCACTGGGAAACATCAAAGAGACGTATAAGCGTGCCGACGAACACGTCTACGAGGGGAGCGGTGGAGTTAACCCTTTCAGCAGAGCACCTCTGGGACAACTTCAAACACTTAAGGATGCCAGGGGCAGGAACAGCTAGTGATTACCACAGCAACTGCCTAAAGTGGTTGCTATAGAGACAGCTCAGGATCCAACTAAAGTCTATCTATGCATCTCAGGCCCATTCCTAGTCGGTGCAGTTCTGGCACTTGCGTACTGAATATAAACTTTTCCAGAAGTGCTATCAGCACAAGTTTCTTCTAAACTTTGAGGCAGTGGAAAATATTGTGGGATGCATATGCACATCAGCACATCAGGCTCCTACAGGTCTGTATTAAATGACTCTACTGTTGACCAACAGGAGTATGGATCCTCTGTGTGCTATATATCCCAGACATATTGTGGTGTAAGTGTTAGCTGGGGGGCAGCTCTATCTCCTGCCTGTCTGCCCGTCCAGTTTCATTCTCACCCTAAGCACGCATTTTGTATCAAACGACATAGCATGCTTCTATTTCTGTGCACGCTGCTATGAAGACATGGTTTTAATGCTTCTGTGCTCTGGAGTAACTCCTTGGTGTAAACACACAGAAAGATCAGGGAAATATGCTACAGTTGCAGTTCGTCCTGCCAAACATTTTTCGAGAGACTGAAAATAGCATTGGGTCATAGCATATTCCCACTGGTTTCAAGACTATCAAGACCTGGCCTGTGGCCTTTATATTAGATCATTGTATACACATTATAAAATAAAAGAGCCAAGGTGTATTTGTACGAGTCCCAGGTATGGCAAGTTATGATTACCTATGGTGGGATAATTCTCAGCTTCATAAAGATGGTGGGTGCAAAGCGTCCAGTGGAGCTGGAGTGTGTGTACATGCGGTTTTGTGAGTGTGTAAGCACACTTGTATGCATCAGTGTGTATGTGTGTGAGAGCTAAGAGGGCATCGCCGCACCAAAAGATCCATTTAGAGGTAATATGGTCTTTCTTTCTAAAGGTGAGAAGAAGGGAGGGAGGTAACAGAGTACAAGGAGAGAGATGAGAGAACGTGTGGACTTAAAAGCCTCTGGGCCTTTAAGAGATTACTGCCTTATTGCTTTGAGACTTTCCAATCTGACATCAGCTGTGTAGCACTAAGAACAGCTGACCACACACACTCACTGATACACACTGACACACACACACACACACACACACACACACACACACACACACACACACACACACACACACACACTGGGAGGGGAAAGTAAAAAGAGAACAAAGCAACAGGTAAAGGAGAGCAGGGGGTTCAGGCGGGTTGTTGGAGAGGCTGGGGCGGTGGAGAAAAGGTCTTTCCTCAGACCACTGCAGAGTTCAGAAACCTCCATTCAAGACCAGAGAGTGGGGGGCCAGCGTGGGAGAGAGACTGAGGAAAACCCAATAACCGAAGAGAGCGGGGGGGCCGCAAGATGCAGGAACTGATGTCGAAAGAAAGTGAAAGATTGTGTAGGTGGGTAAAAAGAGAAGAAAGGACAACAGGAAGGGGGTGTGCATTATGAAGAGTCGGGAGAGGGAGAGAGGTAGTCCCGAACCCTCGCCCCCTCAGCCCAGCGACAGTGTCATCAGGAGAGCCTGGTTCCCGGCAGCCACCCACAGAGCAACAGTAACCAGGGGAGCCCTGCTTCTGCCTGCTTGCCTCCCACTCTACATCCAATAACAGCCAGTACCTTTCCTCCCACCACAATGCTACTTACAGACTCTACTTATTACCTCACCCACCCACACACACACACACACACACAAACACATAACACTCTGTATCACTCCTCACACAGGCCGATGAGTCAATATTGGTGAGAATGAAATCAGAAACAAATGGGGTGAACAGTGTCATATGACATGGAGGTGTACTGCTCCATCAGGGGGTTTCCTCTGGCCTTTTCCAGAGTCATGATGACAGGCTGATTCTTGTGTCATGTTTTTGATGCCGTTGTGTTTCAGGACACTGGACAGCTCCTCTGGTTCAGGATGTGACATCAGGATTATAGGGGATAATGCAGTAGATATGAATTAGTGATGATGAGAGTGTGTACCTTTGGATGAACGCATGAAATGGACATCTGGGAAATACAGTTTTAGTTGAGACTCAGAGAAGCGTTCCTATTGTTATGTTCATGTTTGGTATTTTTGTAATTTGGGCTTCAAGGATCTTTCAAATCCAATTTACTTTTTGAAAAGAAAAAGTGCAATATATTGTTGTGAGTCTTTTGAAATGTGTTAGTTTTCTGCTATCAGTGCCTTTCTCCTATACATTTTGTCCTTAAAAATGATATGCAGATTTTGTAAACACAGGAAAGACATCCCTATATAGGCAATAGACTATTTTCCCATTGCCAGAATACACGCATGCTCTTACCTTTTTCAGGTGCACTCGTTCCTTATTTGCAACAGGAATAAATGCTGAATGTTAACTTTCCCACAGATTACAAAAGCAGAATGTAAATTGTTGAAAGTGGGTTTTTTTGTCCAGTGAAAAAAAGCCTGTAAAGAGTCTAAAACTAACATTGTTAAAATATCTTGGAAAGCAGGCTTGTTTCTTTGTTTCAAAGATGTCAGTTTGCTTTTAGCATTTCTGAGTAGTGTTTCTTGAAATGCAGCAGAGTGAAAATGTTACATGATGTTGTGATGAGTCATAGCTCAACTAAAGTCTTTAATAAAGTGTTTTGCTCTAAAAGAAAAGTTATTTAAACAGTCGACAGCTACACTGGCGTGTCTGTGAGGAAACAGCAGTGTTTTGAGATAAATGCTCACATGAACATGCATCTTCAAGGTTCAAATCTGACGTGATCAGTAGTTTTGGTTATGCAGGCTTACAGCTGAAGATGACGGGATTTACATTAGATATGCAGGTACTTGGTCAAAAAACCAAAGTATTGGCCAAAGTGACATTTTGATCTGATGGTGAAGTGAGATAACCCGTTGATGAATACACAAGTTGCAACAATTCAAAACATAATTGCACTTTTCAAATATATTTAAATGTCTGTAACAAATTTCATGAATCCTCGCTCAAAAATGTATGAGATATTTCAACCCAAAAAGTCAACCTCATGGTGGCGCTAGAGGATAAATAAGGACATCCAAGTCAGAGTGCTTTATCCTCTGGGGAGCATGAACGCCTGTAGAAATGTTCATGGCGATCCATCAAACATCGACTGACTATATTACCTCGAAAAAAGAAATATAAGAAACATAATGGTAGTTTGAAAGATGCAAAACTGGCTGATATATTCAAACCGAAAGCAATTACCCAGTTAATGCTGTGAAAGTGTGTATTGGAATGGTCTCAGGGTCCTCATAGCTGCTACCAGCAAAGCATCTCATACACTTTTCCTTTTGTTTATGAAGACATTAGAAATGGAAAAAAAGCAAATGGAGTCTGATTTAATTGAGTGGATAAAAACATTAATTTGACCTTAGATTCTCGCTACTTACAAATGTAAGTGGCTCAGTCCTGTGTCAGGTTTTAATAGCAGCGCACACAGTAGAATTACAGGCTTGTAAATGCGGTTTGTAGGAATTTCTCTTTGCATGGCTGCCCGGGTGTTTCTAGTGATAACTCACCAGAAACTACATGTTCACACAGACATGTCAGCTCGTAGCCATTCAGTAATACTTTAGCTCCACAGGAAGACAGCAGAACTATACCTTGTCTGTGCCCTTCGGGGTGTCGAGTACAATTGTGAGAGCAAGAGAGGGAAAAATACAACTGAAAAAGATTGTAAGAAAAGGGCAGAGACGAAGAAAGAGAAA
>NW_022988111.1:85000-292500 GCF_902827165.1 Trematomus bernacchii
CCCTGAGTTCTCGTGCTGCACCCCTCCTGTGTGCCTGTGTGTGTTTGTTTATGTGTGTGTGTGTGTGTGTCTGTATGCTCATTGGCCTGGCATGGGGAAACAAATAGGTTTGTTTTCACTCCTCTGCTCCGCACCCAGAGAGGTTTTCCAGGCAACTGTCAGGACGAGCCTGTGTCACTCATGCTCTCCACAGCAGGATTTTCTCATTCACTGTTTGAGTGTTCAGATTTCTACAAGGTTGTCCCGCGCGTGGTTGTGCCTCTGTGTACTGTATGCACGTTTTTCTTTGTGTGTCAGTATGTAAGGTCAAGTGGGGAGCATAACAAATTAAGAGACATGGCATAATCATTGGGTAGTTGCTTTAATAGAAGAAATAAGCCATTTGGTTTATTTCCAAATTACACAACCATCATCTTCAAGGGAATAATAATAAATGTTAGGTATTTGTTTTAACAAAACTGAGTTACTTTAGTGCTATACAAAAGTTAAAGCAGGTTTATGGGGTTTACTTTCAATATTCTAAAACAAATGAGCTCTACTCCTATAGTTCCTTTCAGAAATTGAAACCTACTTTATTGTTGAGTTAACAACATATTTACTTTTTGAGAAAATACAAATATACTACCATGTAGCGCTGGTATTCATGTAAGTCTCAACCTTGGATTAACCAAGAGGAAATAGTATCTTGTTTTTTAGTTCCAGATGCCGGCAGCAGTATTTTTAACAAGTTATAGTAATCTTATACTGCAAGTAAGCTGAGCCTTACAGTCGTCAAGATAGGAAGCCATTAATGCAATAAATGAAGAAAAAGTGTGAGAAATGGTCTGATCAAACTTAGCAAATCAAAACAAGACTACGGGACCATGTTAGCTGCTTGATATGTCACAATGGAAAGGCTGTACATTATATAAAGTTAAAATGTGTTATCAAATGTGTGGATCATATCATTTCAGAAGAAGACTTCTTAGCTGTGTTTCTAAATTGCTCCCAGCATAGAGAAGAGATGGGAACCTTAGCGGTGGCCCCCTTGTTTAAACCTCCCCATGTGTAAACCACTCAGCAGCGAGGGAGAGGATATCCTCCTGTCTGCACACACACACATTCAATTACCCATCAGCCCCCACCCATGGCCAACCTGCCCAACCCCCCCCCCCCCCTCCCAAATCTGTGTCAGTTATGTAAAATACGGGACGAGGAGTATGGGAAAGGTCCCCGGAGAGCGACGTTGTCATCATACATTAACCAGCACCCCAGGTCTGACTAAACACCCGTTCATTAATAAACAATGAGGAGAGCGGTTAAAAATAGATCCTCCCCCCCCTTCTCCTCCCCCCTGGTTCTCCCCCCTGGTTCTCCCCCTCTGACAGAGCCTCTCCACGAGGAGAACAGAGGAGGAGGCCTGTCCCGCTCTGCTCCGTGCTGGGCTCCTTCATGTTGGGTTCAGCACCACGGAGAGCACCACCGTGACGGCTGCTGGGTGCTGTGGTGTGTGTGTGTGTGTGTGTGGTGTGTGTGTGTGTGTGGTGTGTGTGTGTGTGTGTGTGTGTGTGTGTGTGTGTGTGTGTGTGTGTGTGTGTGCTTGTTGTGTGTTGTGTGTGTGTGTGGTGTGTGTGTGTGTGTGTGTGTGTGCTTGACAGCTCACCCAGGTGTCCTCTCAGTATGAGTTCCTCCGCAAACAGCAGCCGAGCGGTAAACACAAGCCCTGCTGACGGTAATGATGTCTAACCCACGTCTCACCTTATCTCCCCTCTTCCAGCTCTCTCGTCGCTCACTGCGTCCATCGTCTTCCTCATCAATCTGCTTTTCTCTCCCGCTCCTTTTTCACTCTGTCCTCTATTCTATCTGCATCTAACACTCTCCCCTGACCTCTCTTTTACCCCACCTTTGACACCTTTGCCATCCTTCCTTTCTCCCTCTCGGCCCATATGTAATGTCCACAGCTCCTCACCTCGGTGCTCCGATGAACACTTTAGTTTCCACCATCCACCTTTTTTCTTCTTCACTAAAGACCTCTATCCTTTTTCTTCTGTCTGGTGTAAGCGCAAGAATATGTTTTACTCTCCTCCCGCCTAAAGGGCAGATTGGATTTCTTTTTCATGAGCCGGGAGAACAAGAAAGATGAGGAGAATTTGAAACCCCAAGGAGCGATAGAGGGGATAGAAGAAACAGTTGATGCGGAGAAAGGAGCAGACGCCTGGCAACCGTCAGCTCTTTGCAGAAAGCAGGAAACATATGGGTAGTCCATGGATGTTTTATTGAAAACTGTGCAGTGGATTTGTTTGTCAAGTTATAAAACACATTGAAATTGTTTTATTTACAATGTAATTAATCCATTTTGTGTTTTACATTCAAAAAAAGCTAAATGGAGAGAACTACAGGAGGAAGAGGAGAGACAGAGGACAGGATTACCTCCCAGGACAGCGGTGGCAGATAAAGGGCCAGAGGTAAGTCATTCCAGGACTACTGTGGACCACATGATTCAAATGTTACGTTTTTTTTTGAATGGCTTCAAATCACCTCAAACTCATGAATAACTGGACTTTACAAGTTTTTTGCAAATTCATGCGTTACTAATTCAAAACAGGTTGCACCAAACACACCAGTTCTAAGCTAAGTTATTTTTTGTTAACTAACATTTAAGTGAAAAGTTTTGAAATATGTTCGACAATTGATACATTTGATTGTACAATGATTACGTTGCACAACCTCAAATGACAAAATGGTATGCTAACATTCATAGGCTAAATGACTATGGGTTAGTGTTTTAGTTGGATTAGCATAATTGAATATATACTTGTTCTAAACTTAATGAATTATACTCACTATTACCTACCTCATACACCTAGTGAGGTATATAGTTCTGCACATGTGCATGTATAAAACTAACTTATACCTACATTTACAAAATAAAAGCAGGTTTGTTTAGCACAATTAGTATTATTGTTGTTATTTTAGAGCTTGTTACGCTACACTGACCTGCTTTTGAAGATATGTGTATGCTTCTGATTGGATGGAACAATAGATGGTTTCTAACAATTTACACTTTTCTAAGTATTTATCAACTACGACATTTCTTAGGCTTGCATCGATCTTCTGGACACGTAGGGGTAGCAGAAACTACTTGTGAACACAGCATTGACATTATCTTCTATGAGGTTTACATAACAGACTAGTGATCCAGCCGTTACAGAGGTACATTATTTTGTCTGCAGTCACAATTCTGGCTTCCTGACAGCCGCACTCTCACGTTGTCACTTGTTGAATTGTTATTTTAACAAAGATCGATTTCGAAAACACTTTGTAGAAAAGTACCTGTTTATTGCTTTTCATGGCTCAACATATTCTAGGTAACTTAATCGGATGCTGCGGTGGACTCCTGGAGGCGGTGAAGGTCAACAGCTCCACCCCTGGTTGCCAGCCAGCTGTCAGTCTGCCAGGTGGAGCCTGTGAGAGAGGGCAGACTTTTTAGACATGGTTGCCAAAGATGTTGCGATAATCCTCCTATCTGAAACAACAACGCCAAGAAGTCTCAGAAAGAAGAGAGCAATGGTTTGGTGCAAAAGTGACTGGTAAGAAGGCTGAGAGGGAGAGAAAAAGAGAAAGGTAGGAAGGGAGGATAGGAGGGAAGAGGGGTGAGACAGAGGGGGTGGAGGTGGGGTAGCAAAGTTGTCAGCAGAGGAGAAAAGGAGCGAGGGATGGTGGAGGAGGTTGCAGGAAGGTGAGCCAATCGTCCTGCTCACTTGACCCTTCCAATTACCACGGCGACGGTTAATTAGCGTCGAGGTAAGCTCTGGTAATTACCACGTTGTGTCTCGGACAAGAGGCTACACACAGAGATCACACACACACACACACACCAGCGCGCAAACATGTTGCTATGGATACCTGATATCCTTTCTATCGGTGTGCAGGAAAAAACAGAGAAAAAGAAGATAGAAATAGATAAAAGAGATGTGAGGAAATAACAAGAGGAGAAACAAGAAACGGGGAGAAGGTAAACAAAAGCTCTACATAGGAGAGCAAGTAGAAACGGTGTTTAGTTCAGTGAGGATGGTTGGCTCTGAGATTGTCCGCCACATTGTGGGAGACGCACTCTTACAACAAACTCTCTGTTGAGGAATGACAGTTGAAAAGAAAATCTACAAAGCTGTCAGCAAGCGCACAAATAAGCATTCAAAGTGATACAGTAAGAAACTGTTGAATCTAAAGCACAGATCTCTGCTAAGGGACATAACAGGATGTAACACTGACATCATACGAGCACCATTACTCCTTTACCACAGTTTCACATTGAAACACATTGAAAACACTTTCACAGACATTCAGTGCTTTCCATAACCTTTCTATAAAACAATAAGAAACAGCATTACATTTAGATACAATCCTGTTAACAATGTATATTTGAGTGTGACTTATTTCTGACTAGCAATAATCATATGCCATGATGATGATAGTAATTTTTTTTACTTTATAAAAGGGAATTGCATACAGAGTGCAGATCTACTTAAGCTATATAGACAATAGAGAAAATAAATGTAAAATAAATGTTCATACTGTATGAACTGAAGAAATGTTGTGTCTGATCGTTGTCATTATTAAATTGCTGTATTTTAATGGACGCCAAAAAACTAATAAAACAAAAATGATATTGGCATTACAGATCAGCCACCCTGATAAATCGGCATACAACATTGAAAAACCCTCCCTTCACAAGTAAATTACAACACACACACACACACACACACACACACACACACACACACACACACACACACACACACACACACACACACACACACACACACACACACACACACGGGTGCACTTGTAACGTGGACCCAAAGTGACCACAAACAGAAACAACAGATAGGTCCCGACACTCTGACCCGACTCCTTGCCCCTGCCAACACCTTCAGCCCTCTAAAACACTGATATTGTATGTCCTGAAACACACGCGTGCACACACACACAGAAATGTCTCCCCCGTTTAGCTGACATGTTACATAAGCTGTCGAAAACGATATGTCTCAGATGCAGGGTGTAGTATAGGAACAGTAGCCCTGTTACACCTCAGTAGTGATGTGGCCAAGCAGCCTCTGACAGGTCAGTTTATGGGGGCCATGTTTGGGTTCAAAGACCCCACCTTACTCCTGATACCTGGGAGGGGAAGAAAGTGTGCTTCATGGACTCTGCAAAGCAAACTGAACCTGAAAAGGCTTTGATTTGGAAATAATTGTGTACTCTCCAATGAGTGTTTACTTATGAAAAGTCAACATCTCAGCTCTCTACAATTTGTTTCAGATTTTCAATTAAAACAGGTATCACATGAGGCCCAGTGTACTCCACAGAGTGTGGCTGCCCCCTTCAGCTCAAAGCTGTCTCTTGTGCCGCCATGTGCAGATTGTCATAACTCACCATCCTCTTCACTCTTTCCTTGTTGGACAAACAGCTCCACCAAGTGTTGAGTGCTTGTGTTACATCTGGTACATCACACGGTTAGCATGGCAACTGTCTTCATTTCCCATGAAATGATTATGAAATAATGAACCACATTTCACTGTTACTGTCACATTTTAACTCCCAATTGTGTTCTCAGTTTACTACTACAAATGCTTTTGTCAGAAAGACATCGGGTCATTCTGGTCTGAAAGGTCAACATATCAAAGATAGGCAGTGAACCCAGTCCTGATGTCAATCATAAACCTCTTCACGCTGACCGACCTTTTGCTCCCACGTTTTGACGGTGTCTTCCCAAGAGGGTGACCTCTGACCTGGATGGTCAAATCTAATTCAATTTTTTTTTTTTTAGAAAGACATGTTATTGGTGTTTACTTTCCTCTGATGTATTCTTTTGATGTTCACACTTTGTATTTATATACAGAAGTTATTAAATAATCTTTCCCCCCTTCTTATTCATTTGAACTGTGTTTTCATTTAATGGTAATCCCAGTTTTAACCAAGGAAAAGTACTACATAAAAATAATTGTGCTTATTTAATAAGGAATAAACAGAGAGCCACGAGGGGGCAATGTACACCAGTAATCAATCATATACACACACACACATGATAAACACAATTTCAAGTGGTTGCATGCGGTTACAAAAGGCATGAGAAAAATGAGCTTGTGGGAGAAATTCATCCTTTAATAATTCAAAATTAAATTTTAAACAACATTTTAAGCAGTTATATTATTTGTTTAACTTTAAAGGATGCATGGTTTGTAGGTCAATTAACTTTCTATGTCTTGAAATCTTCAAGCATAGGTTTATATGTATGTCTTTTTCATTATTTCTTTCATTGGTCTCATATGTGACAAATTCAACAGAGACCTAAGGATTAAGCGGGCAGAGGAGAAGAAGGAAAGTAAAATAGACACATTAACGCAGCAATGTGTGATATGGTCAAAGGTTTTTCACCTCTTTTCATTTGCGATAGAGCCTTAGTTGATTAAATGTAACCTCCATATGAATGTAAATACAATCTAGAGTTCAGTAAGAGCTGCGGACCATGGCTAGCCAATAGCATTATAGGCTGTATAAAGAGAACTGGGAACTATGGGCCGGCATTTCAAGGTGCATCCATTACTGAGTGAAAATGTAAATGTCCTGCAAGTTATGATTAAAATTGTCAGAATGTTTAAGAACCCGGACCCATTTCTACTTTTGGGGAAATTAAGGGGAACATCATTTTGACTAAATAGACCACATAGAACACATTTCAGTAACCCCCTCCCCCCTAGTGTCAAATATCTGAAATGTGACTTATGTGTCACATTGGGCGCTAATGGTAAAGTAACTTTTATTAATAACTTAATTAATGAGGATGGTTTGATGGTTGGTTTAAATTTGTTTGAACATTCTTTCAATTGAAGAATAAAGAATATACTAACTAAATATCATTGAATCAGCTAAATTAACTGAGCAGATCATAATCATATTTCTAATTGTGACAATAAATGTCACCCAGATTTACTGTGAAGGTTTACGGTTAATGTCCCCGATGTGACATCAGTGTCACAGCGATATTTATCTCATTTGTTTCATATCAATTTCACCAAGACATGTTTCCACAACAGGTTAAATGTAATAAAGGACATGTTCAATTCTTAAATGGCTTGAATTTTACCGTTAGTCAACAAAAAACAAGCTTCTGAAATGTAGCTAGTTCTGTCATATGTGTTAGCCTGGCACATGGACATCTTGGACATGTTGTTATGGGGAACACAAATCAAATGACCTGGCCCATGACCCCCCAGTCTGTTCAGGGTGTGTCGCTTAGGGACTTGATGAGATAAAAACAAGGCTAAAGCTGTATAAGGACATTTCCAGAACATTTCAATGTCATGTGACACCTGTGTCACGGTGGGTCCTTGTGGGAAGAAAAAGAAGACGCTGGTGGTGTCGGCAGCCTCAAAAGGCAGACTCTCTGTAAACATACATACAATATGCTAAATGCAACAATACTCACGTGGAACTATTAACCTTCAGCAAGTTGTGTGATTGCCGTAGTTTCACATGTGACTGCAGAGCCTCATTCAGCTCAAACAGGTTGTACAACTCCGAGGCGTGCCCCGGGCAGAGAGGAAGCAGAATGGTTAAGTATGTTTTCAGAAAGAGCAGATTGAAAACAACTTTTGCAATACACAGGATACAAAGAATGACGCCCATATATTGTTTGTCTTTTGTTCACTGAAACAGCTGAAGACAGTGCTTCTCTTGTGAATAAACTGGAAGAGGAGCTGTCTACATGACTCTTTATGCAGTCACAATTTCCATTTGTACTTGCAATCATAATGTTCTTTTCGTCTCCCTACTACCACAACCTGTTTTTGTTTCCACACAATACTAAGCAATGCCAGAGAGTCTTCTGGATTTACCCGTAATATATATTGCCCCACTGTGACTGGATGACATTAAGCTGAGGGTGATTTAAGAAAGCATCAAAGCAAGTCGAGTCTTTTTCATTTACCAACATCGCAATCTTTATAACATACCAGACACTCTATCCTGAGACTCAGAAGATCTACACAAAAAAAATACTGATCGTGAAACCTTTAATAAAGCGCTGTCCAACTCTTTTATTGTTATTTACAATTGTGCAAAAATAGTTTGACCTGCCTAAACATGGTGTTGCTGTTCATTGTTGCTTATACATATATGTATAGAAGTATCTTCTTTTTTCTCCTGCTGGAAAATGAATGTCATATGTTTACGTTTACTTGTCTTCCTACAGTTTTGTTGTCCTTGTTTTTAGCTCTATGTTTGTTTCTATCTGCCTGAAAATTATTCTTGTAAACAAAAAACAGCAGCAATTCCTTGTCATACAAGCTGACCCCACATGACCTCGTCTGTACCATGGAGACTTGAGGATGGACTACATACACAGACAAGATACAAAACATAAGTAGACAAGACATGTGGAGAGACGATGCTTTATTTACCTGAACCAGAGGCCTGTACTACGAAGCTGGTTCAACCTAACCTGGATATGTTTGAGTTAGCCGGTTGGCCCAATCCAAAACATACGCGCTCTGGCTAAACTGTACTACGACGCTGGTTATCAAGTGGATCGCTCAAGCCAGCCGTGTCCTATCTAGTTAGGTGCGCGTTCACATGAAAGGGGTGGTATTTGGAGCATTCGACCAATCTCAAACACGGACAAGCGTACTGACAGCGCAGCGTCATACTTCCTGAATGAAAAGTGAACTTTAATATTAGTCAAATATGAAGACGTTAAACTTTAAACATCCATGACTTAAACACTTTATCCAGGATCAAAGCCACATAGCTGCACCTGCAAGGTGAATACAGCTGGTAAAAGAAAAAGTGTTTGAATGCGTACATTAACAGGTTTATAATATCACTGCCCCGTATAAGACACGAGTGGATCTGACTTTAATTAGGAGAATTTGACTCGAGTGTTTCGTCAACTTAATGTGTTGCTTAAAATAATACTTCTGCATACAGTATGTGACACTGTGAGTGTTGCACGGCCAGATACGGCTCAAGAAGCTGACTCAGATAAGGAAATATATGATACATTATGATGTGATATGATATGAATGATAATGGGACACATCAACGTCTGCACTCACAGTGCCGCGGACTGTACTTAATGTTACTCTGATCCGGTTACTTATGTTGTGGCAGATATTTAAGTAAGCTTTCTTAACGCTAATATTATAATAGTCAGATTGCTCTGAAGATGGGAGGGGATATTCTATTCATTTTCACGTTCACACAGTCAGTTGATTTTTGCCGGCCGTCTTTCCTGCAACGGCAGTTTTTCTGTATTTCCTCTATCCTGTAATATGAATTGATCGCTTTAAACTCCGCACACGGAGCTCTGATTGGTCAGCAGGCGGTGCTTTCACTGAGTTGATCTCTTAGCCTGCAACCTAACCTGCTCCGGAGCAGGTTTGCCGCTCAGCATAAGTTACCATGGAGATCTAGCCCGCTAAAAAGAGAACCAGCGTCGTAGGACCGGAAAGCCCGAGATTTCCCTGAAGTTAGCCGGCTAAGCGAAAATCCAGCTTCGTAGTACAGGGGGCTATACTACGAATCAAGATTTTGGTTTAGCAAGCTAACTTCAGGGGTTTCCGGTCCTACGAAGCTGGTTCACTTTTTAGCGGGCTAGATAACTTATTCTGAACGGCTATCCTCCGGAGCAGGATAGGTTCCAGGATAAAAGCACTGCCTGCTGACCAATCAGAGCTCAGTGTGCGGAGTTTAAAGCGATCAATTCATATGACAGGAGGAGAAAGGAAATACAGTTTAAACTGCCGTTGCAGGAAAGACGACCGGCCAAAATCACCGACTGTGTGAACGTGAAAATTAATAGAATATCCCCTCCCATCTTCAGAGCACTCTGACTATTATAACATTAGCGTTAAGAAAGCTTACTTAAATATCTGCCACAACATAAGTAACCGGATCAAAGTAACATTAAGTACAGTCCGCGGCACTGTGAGTGCAGACGGCGATGTGTCCATTTATCATTCATATCATATCACATCATAATGTATCATATATTTCCTTATCTGAGTCAGCTTCTTGAGCCGTATCTGGCCGTGCAACACTCACAGTCTCACATACTGTATGCAGAAGTATTATTTTAAGCAACACATTAAGTTGACACTCGAGTCAAATGTAATTAAAGTCAGATCCACTCGTGTCGGGGCAGCAGTGATATCATAAAACTGTTAATGAACGTATTCAAACACTTTTTTTTTACCAGCAGTATTCACCTTGCAGCTGCAACTATGTGGCTTTTATCCTGGATAAAGTGTTTAAGTCATGGATGTTTAAAGTTTAACGTCTTCATATTTGTCTAATATTAGTTGACTTTTCATTCAGGAAATATATGACGCGCTGCGCTGTCAGTACACGGCTTGTCCATGTTTGTGATTGGTCGAACACTCCAAATACAACCCCTTCATGTGAACGCGCACCTAACTAGATAGGACACGGCTGGTTTGAGCGATCGAGTTGATAGCCAGCGTCGTAGGACCGTTTAGCGAGAGCGTTTTTTTTTTGGATTTAGTCAACCGGATAACTCAAACATATCCAGGATATGTTGAACTAGATTCGTAGTATACCCCCCAGGCCTCAGCTGTTGCAGAGCAGTTGGCTTTTACCTCAGATAACATGACTGGACATGTGATCAGGAATGTATTTTCTGTATGATAAAGGTTTGAATTCATGATAAGCACATGCAAGTGTTTTTGAAATTACATGTTACTTGTTAGACGCTTTTATCCACAGCGACTTACATACTCAATACTGTGGGCAATCCCCACAAGAGCAATTTGGGGTGAAGTGTCTTGCCCAGGGACACAAAGACATGCTGACTGCAGTGGGGTTTGAACCTGTGACCATCTGATCCAAACACCAACGCACTAATCCACTGCGCCACACGCCTCCTAATGTAACAGACACATTTCTTTACAGATGGAACCTTTATGTTTGTGTATTAAGGGTGCAAGCTTTTTATGTAGTTATTAAGTGTTAATGTATCTTGAATTTGCATAAAGAGTTGATACATTTCTTCTCCTGAGGATCTTATTTCCCAGTCATTTGTAGTAGTGAGGGTCCCGGTACCCCCACCCTCCCTGCCTGCCTTCTCCCCTGGCCAGAGGTCGATGATGATGTCCGGCAGTAGCTCAGTCCAAGCCATACATGTTTTGATATTATTGTTTTTTATTAACTACTAGACCGCTGGCGCTGGGTCATGTTAAGACCATCTTTTCTGTGTTGCTGTGGGTTTTTTCCATCGCTTTTGTGTTACAAATATCAAAACAATAACTAAATATATCCGTCGTAAACTAAACCAGAAACAGCAGTATATTTTATTTTGTTAACACTGTAAACTTGACAGCTTTTTAACCCAAACCACCTACTGGTTAAAGCACGTTATTACACGTTTAGAGTAATTGCAATGCAGGAAGATTGTGTTGCTTTTTAATGACTGTTTAAAATGCCTTTTTCTTAATGTCTTTCAGTTTTGTAAAGCACTTTTGAATGTGTTATATTTTATGAAAACATTTCAATATTAAGAGTAAATACAAAATAGGAGGAAAGTAGAAGGTCAATGATAGAAATATAGAATAGAAATATCTAGAAGATACTGTAAATGGTATCTAGAATAAAACAGTTTATTGCCGGATGTACAAAGATATTAATAGGAGGATGCGCAAAACAGACAAACTAATTAGGCTTTATTTAAACATTAAATAATACTTTAGGTTAAGGTCTTCTTTTAAATACATGTAAGCAAAAAGCTTTGGGGGTATCTATATTAAGCCTGACAAAGTACTTAACGTTTAATATATTGCATGGTTTGTTTTGGGACTTGACAATCAACTTTCCTGCAATGTTAACTATGTTGAAGCACTTATTTTAACCGATATTATACATATTTATTATACTCTTATAAGATGTATGTAGATAGAATAAGAAATGTGCAGAATATGACAGTTTAATGGTGGAGGTACACAGATATTGATAGATCTCTTGTTGAGGAACCTGTGACCCAAGTTTGTCATCATTGCATAACTACACCGTAGTTGTGTATTTGATATTTCAATAAACCTTTGAAAATCTTGAAATCTTGAAAGGGATGTGCAAAAAACCCGGACCCATTTCTACTTTTGGGGAAATTAAGGGGAACATCATTTTGACTAAATAGACCACATAGAATACATTTCAGTAACCCCCTCCCCCCTAGTGTCAAATATCTGAAATGTGACTTATATGTCACATTGGGCGTTAATGGTAAAGTAACTTTTATTAATAACTTAATTAATGAGGATGGTTTGATGGTTGGTTTAAATTTGTTTGAACATTCTTTGAATTGAAGAATAAAGAATATACTAACTAAATATCATTGAATCAGCTAAATTAACTGAGGCAGATCATAATCATATTTCTAATTGTGACATAAATGTCACCCCAGATTTACTGTGAAGGTTTACGGTTAATGTCCCGATGTGACATCAGTGTCACAGCGATATTCATCTCATTTGTTTCATATCAATTTCACCAAGACATGTTTCCACAACAGGTTAAATGTAATAAAGGACATGTTCATTCTTAAATGGCTTGAATTTTACCGTTAGCAACAAAAAACAAGCTTCTGAAATGTAGCTAGTTCTGTCATATGTGTTAGCCTGGCACATGGACATCTTGGACATGTTGTTATGGGAACACAAAATCAAATGACCTGGCCCATGACCCCCCAGTCTGTTCAGGGTGTGGTCGCTTAGGGACTTGATGAGATAAAAACAAGGCTAAAGCTGTATAAGGACATTTCCAGAACATTTCAATGTCATGTGACACCTGTGTCACGGTGGGTCCTTGTGGGAAGAAAAAGAAGACGCTGGTGGTGTGTCGGCAGCCTCAAAGGCAGACTCTCTGTAAACATACATACAATATGCTAAATGCAACAATACTCACGTGGAACTATTAACCTTCAGCAAGTTGTGTGATGCCGTAGTTTCACATGTGACTGCAGAGCCTCATTCAGCTCAACAGGTTGTACAACTCCAAGGCGTGCCCCGGGCAGAGAGCAAGCAGACTGGTTAAGTATGTTTTTCAGAAAGAGCAGATTGAAAACAACTTTTGCAATACACAGGATACAAAGAATGACGCCCATATATTGTTTGTCTTTTGTTCACTGAAACAGCTGAAGACAGTGCTTCTCTTGTGAATAAACTGGAAGAGGAGCTGTCTACATGACTCTTTATGCAGTCACAATTTCCATTTGTACTTGCAATCATAATGTTCTTTTCGTCTCCCTACTACCACAACCTGTTTTTTGTTTCCACACAATACTAAGCAATGCCAGAGAGTCTTCTGGATTTTACCCGTAATATATATTGCCCCACTGTGACTGGATGACATTAAGCTGAGGGTGATTTAAGAAAGCATCAAAGCAAGTCGAGTCTTTTTCATTTACCAACATCGCAATCTTTATAACATACCAGACACTCTATCCTGAGACTCAGAAAATCTACACAAAAAAATACTGAGGGTGAAACCTTTAATAAAGCGCTGTCCAACTCTTTTATTGTTATTTACAATTGTGCAAAAATAGTTTGACCTGCCTAAACATTGTGTTGCTGTTCATTGTTGCTTTATACATATATGTATAGAAGTATCTTCTTTTTTCTCCTGCTGGAAAATGAATGTCATATGTTTACGTTTACTTGTCTTCCTACAGTTTTGTTGTCCTTGTTTTTAGCTCTATGTTTGTTTCTATCTGCCTGAAAATTGTTCTTGTAAACAAAAAACAGCAGCAATTCCTTGTCATACAAGCTGACCCACATGACCTCGTCTGTACCATGGAGACTTGAGGATGGACTACATACACAGACAAGATACAAAACATAAGTAGACAAGACATGTGGAGAGACGATGCTTTATTTACCTGAACCAGAGGCCTGTACTACGAAGCTGGTTCAACCTAACCTGGATATGTTTGAGTTAGCCGGTTGGCCCAATCCAAAACATACGCGCTCTGGCTAAACTGTACTACGACGCTGGTTATCAAGTGGATCGCTCAAGCCAGCCGTGTCCTATCTAGTTAGGGTGCGCGTTCACATGAAAGGGGGTGGTATTGGAGCATTCGACCAATCTCAAACACGGACAAGCGTACTGACAGCGCAGCGTCATACTTCCTGAATGAAAAGTGAACTTTAATATTAGTCAAATATGAAGACGTTAAACTTTAAACATCCATGACTTAAACACTTTATCCAGGATCAAAGCCACATAGCTGCACCTGCAAGGTGAATACAGCTGGTAAAAGAAAAAGTGTTTGAATGCGTACATTAACAGGTTTATGAAATCACTGCCCTGTATAAGACACGAGTGGATCTGACTTTAATTAGGAGAATTTGACTCGAGTGTTTCGTCAACTTAATGTGTTGCTTAAAATAATACTTCTGCATACAGTATGTGACACTGAGTGTTGCACGGCCAGATACAGCTCAAGAAGCTGACTCAGATAAGGAAATATATGATACATTATGATGTGATATGATATGAATGATAATGGGACACATCAACGTCTGCACTCACAGTGCCGCGGACTGTACTTAATGTTACTCTGATCCGGTTACTTATGTTGTGGCAGATATTTAAGTAAGCTTTCTTAATGCTAATGTTATAATAGTCAGATTGCTCTGAAGATGGGAGGGGATATTCTATTAATTTTCACGTTCACACAGTCAGTTGATTTTTGCCGGCCGTCTTTCCTGCAACGGCAGTTTTTCTGTATTTCCTCTATCCTGTAATATGAATTGATCGCTTTAAACTCCGCACACGGAGCTCTGATTGGTCAGCAGGCGGTGCTTTCACTGAGTTGATCTCTTAGCCTGCAACCTAACCTGCTCCGAGCAGGTTTTGCCGCTCAGCATAAGTTACCATGGAGATCTAGCCCGCTAAAAAGAGAACCAGCGTCGTAGGACCGGAAAGCCCGAGATTTCCCTGAAGTTAGCCGGCTAAGCGAAAATCCAGCTTCGTAGTACAGGGGGCTATACTACGAATCAAGATTTTGGTTTAGCAAGCTAACTTCAGGGGTTTCCGGTCCTACGAAGCTGGTTCACTTTTTAGCGGGCTAGATAACTTATTCTGAACGGCTATCCTCCGGAGCAGGATAGGTTCCAGGATAAAAGCACTGCCTGCTGACCAATCAGAGCTCAGTGTGCGGAGTTTAAAGCGATCAATTCATATGACAGGAGGAGAAAGGAAATACAGTTTAAACTGCCGTTGCAGGAAAGACGACCGGCCAAAATCACCGACTGTGTGAACGTGAAAATTAATAGAATATCCCCTCCCATCTTCAGAGCACTCTGACTATTATAACATTAGCGTTAAGAAAGCTTACTTAAATATCTGCCACGACATAAGTAACCGGATCAGAGTAACATTAAGTACAGTCCGCGGCACTGTGAGTGCAGACGGCGATGTGTCCATTTATCATTCATATCATATCACATCATAATGTATCATATATTTCCTTATCTGAGTCAGCTTCTTGAGCCGTATCTGGCCGTGCAACACTCACAGTCTCACATACTGTATGCAGAAGTATTATTTTAAGCAACACATTAAGTTGACACTCGAGTCAAATGTAATTAAAGTCAGATCCACTCGTGTCGGGGGCAGCAGTGATATCATAAAACTGTTAATGAACGTATTCAAACACTTTTTTTTTACCAGCAGTATTCACCTTGCAGCTGCAACTATGTGGCTTTTATCCTGGATAAAGTGTTTAAGTCATGGATGTTTAAAGTTTAACGTCTTCATATTTGTCTAATATTAGTTGACTTTTCATTCAGGAAATATATGACGCGCTGCGCTGTCAGTACACGGCTTGTCCATGTTTGTGATTGGTCGAACACTCCAAATACAACCCCTTTCATGTGAACGCGCACCTAACTAGATAGGACACGGCTGGTTTGAGCGATCGAGTTGATAGCCAGCGTCGTAGGACCGTTTAGCGAGAGCGTTTTTTTTTTTTGGATTTAGTCAACCGGATAACTCAAAACATATCCAGGATATGTTGAACTAGATTCGTAGTATACCCCCCAGGCCTCAGCTGTTGCAGAGCAGTTGGCTTTTACCTCAGATAACATGACTGGACATGTGATCAGGAATGTATTTTCTGTATGATAAAGGTTTGAATTCATGATAAGCACATGCAAGTGTTTTTGAAATTACATGTTACTTGTTAGACGCTTTTATCCACAGCGACTTACATACTCAATACTGTGGGCAATCCCCACAGGAGCAATTTGGGGTGAAGTGTCTTGCCCAGGGACACAAAGACATGCTGACTGCAGTGGGGTTTGAACCTGTGACCATCTGATCCAAACACCAACGCACTAATCCACTGCGCCACACGCCTCCTAATGTAACAGACACATTTTCTTTACAGATGGAACCTTTATGTTTGTGTATTAAGGGTGCAAGCTTTTTATGTAGTTATTAAGTGTTAATGTATCTTGAATTTGCATAAAGAGTTGATACATTTCTTCTTCCTGAGGATCTTATTTCCCAGTCATTTGTAGTAGTGAGGGTCCCGGTACCCCCACCCTCCCTGCCTGCCTTCTCCCCTGGCCAGAGGTCGATGATGATGTCCGGCAGTGGCTCAGTCCAAGCCATACATGTTTTGATATTATTGTTTTTTATTAACTACTAGACCGCTGGCGCTGGGTCATGTTAAGACCATCTTTTCTGTGTTGCTGTGGGTTTTTTCCATCGCTTTTGTGTTACAAATATCAAAACAATAACTAAATATATCCGTCGTAAACTAAACCAGAAACAGCAGTATATTTTATTTTGTTAACACTGTAAACTTGACAGCTTTTTAACCCAAACCACCTACTGGTTAAAGCACGTTATTACACGTTAGAGTAATTGCAATGCAGGAAGATTGTGTTGCTTTTTAATGACTGTTTAAAAATGCCTTTTTCTTAATGTCTTTCATTTTTGTAAAGCACTTTTGAATGTGTTATATTTTATGAAAACATTTCAATATTAAGAGTAAATACAAAATAGGAGGAAAGTAGAAGGTCAATGATAGAAATATAGAATAGAAAATATCTAGAAGATACTGTAAATGGTATCTAGAATAAAACAGTTTATTGCCGGATGTACAAAGATATTAATAGGAGGATGCGCAAAACAGACAAACTAATTAGGCTTTATTTAAACATTAATAATACTTTAGGTTAAGGTCTTCTTTTAAATACATGTAAGCAAAAAGCTTTGGGGGTATCTATATTAAGCCTGACAAAGTACTTAACGTTTAATATATTGCATGGTTTGTTTTGGGACTTGACAATCAACTTTCCTGCAATGTTAACTATGTTGAAGCACTTATTTTAACCGATATTATACATATTTATTATACTCTTATAAGATGTATGTAGATAGAATAAGAAATGTGCAGAATATGACAGTTTAATGGTGGAGGTACACAGATATTGATAGATCTCTTGTTGAGGAACCTGTGACCCAAGTTTGTCATCATTGCATAACTACACCGTAGTTGTGTATTTGATATTTCAATAAACCTTGAAAATCTTGAAATCTTGAAAGGGATGTGCAAAAACCCGGACCCATTTCTACTTTTGGGGAAATTAAGGGGAACATCATTTTGACTAAATAGACCACATAGAATACATTTCAGTAACCCCCTCCCCCCTAGTGTCAAATATCTGAAATGTGACTTATATGTCACATTGGGCGTTAATGGTAAAGTAACTTTTATTAATAACTTAATTAATGAGGATGGTTTGATGGTTGGTTTAAATTTGTTTGAACATTCTTTGAATTGAAGAATAAAGAATATACTAACTAAATATCATTGAATCAGCTAAATTAACTGAGCAGATCATAATCATATTTCTAATTGTGACATAAATGTCACCCCAGATTTACTGTGAAGGTTTACGGTTAATGTCCCGATGTGACATCAGTGTCACAGCGATATTCATCTCATTTGTTTCATATCAATTTCACCAAGACATGTTTCCACAACAGGTTAAATGTAATAAAGGACATGTTCATTCTTAAATGGCTTGAATTTTACCGTTAGCAACAAAAAACAAGCTTCTGAAATGTAGCTAGTTCTGTCATATGTGTTAGCCTGGCACATGGACATCTTGGACATGTTGTTATGGGAACACAAAATCAAATGACCTGGCCCATGACCCCCCAGTCTGTTCAGGGTGTGTCGCTTAGGGACTTGATGAGATAAAAACAAGGCTAAAGCTGTATAAGGACATTTCCAGAACATTTCAATGTCATGTGACACCTGTGTCACGGTGGGTCCTTGTGGGAAGAAAAAGAAGACGCTGGTGGTGTGTCGGCAGCCTCAAAAGGCAGACTCTCTGTAAACATACATACAATATGCTAAATGCAACAATACTCACGTGGAACTATTAACCTTCAGCAAGTTGTGTGATGCCGTAGTTTCACATGTGACTGCAGAGCCTCATTCAGCTCAACAGGTTGTACAACTCCAAGGCGTGCCCCGGGCAGAGAGCAAGCAGACTGGTTAAGTATGTTTTCAGAAAGAGCAGATTGAAAACAACTTTTGCAATACACAGGATACAAAGAATGACGCCCATATATTGTTTGTCTTTGTTCACTGAAACAGCTGAAGACAGTGCTTCTCTTGTGAATAAACTGGAAGAGGAGCTGTCTACATGACTCTTTATGCAGTCACAATTTCCATTTGTACTTGCAATCATAATGTTCTTTTCGTCTCCCTACTACCACAACCTGTTTTGTTTCCACACAATACTAAGCAATGCCAGAGAGTCTTCTGGATTTTACCCGTAATATATATTGCCCCACTGTGACTGGATGACATTAAGCTGAGCGTGATTTAAGAAAGCATCAAAGCAAGTCGAGTCTTTTTCATTTACCAACATCGCAATCTTTATAACATACCAGACACTCTATCCTGAGACTCAGAAAATCTACACAAAAAAATACTGAGGGTGAAACCTTTAATAAAGCGCTGTCCAACTCTTTTATTGTTATTTACAATTGTGCAAAAATAGTTTGACCTGCCTAAACATGGTGTTGCTGTTCATTGTTGCTTTATACATATATGTATAGAAGTATCTTCTTTTTTATCCTGCTGGAAAATGAATGTCATATGTTTACGTTTACTTGTCTTCCTACAGTTTTGTTGTCCTTGTTTTTAGCTCTATGTTTGTTTCTATCTGCCTGAAAATTGTTCTTGTAAACAAAAAAACAGCAGCAATTCCTTGTCATACAAGCTGACCCCACATGACCTCGTCTGTACCATGGAGACTTGAGGATGGACTACATACACAGACAAGATACAAAACATAAGTAGACAAGACATGTGGAGAGACGATGCTTTATTTACCTGAACCAGAGGCCTGTACTACGAAGCTGGTTCAACCTAACCTGGATATGTTTGAGTTAGCCGGTTGGCCCAATCCAAAACATACGCGCTCTGGCTAAACTGTACTACGACGCTGGTTATCAAGTGGATCGCTCAAGCCAGCCGTGTCCTATCTAGTTAGGTGCGCGTTCACATGAAAGGGGTGGTATTTGGAGCATTCGACCAATCTCAAACACGGACAAGCGTACTGACAGCGCAGCGTCATACTTCCTGAATGAAAAGTGAACTTTATATTAGTCAAATATGAAGACGTTAAACTTTAAACATCCATGACTTAAACACTTTATCCAGGATCAAAGCCACATAGCTGCACCTGCAAGGTGAATACAGCTGGTAAAAGAAAAAGTGTTTGAATGCGTACATTAACAGGTTTATAATATCACTGCCCCGTATAAGACACGAGTGGATCTGACTTTAATTAGGAGAATTTGACTCGAGTGTTTCGTCAACTTAATGTGTTTGCTTAAAATAATACTTCTGCATACAGTATGTGACACTGTGAGTGTTGCACGGCCAGATACGGCTCAAGAAGCTGACTCAGATAAGGAAATATATGATACTATTATGATGTGATATGATATGAATGATAATGGGACACATCAACGTCTGCACTCACAGTGCCGCGGACTGTACTTAATGTTACTCTGATCCGGTTACTTATGTTGTGGCAGATATTTAAGTAAGCTTTCTTAACGCTAATGTTATAATAGTCAGATTGCTCTGAAGATGGGAGGGGATATTCTATTAATTTTCACGTTCACACAGTCAGTTGATTTTTGCCGGCCGTCTTTCCTGCAACGGCAGTTTTTCTGTATTCCTCTATCCTGTAATATGAATTGATCGCTTTAAACTCCGCACACGGAGCTCTGATTGGTCAGCAGGCGGTGCTTTCACTGAGTTGATCTCTTAGCCTGCAACCTAACCTGCTCCGGAGCAGGTTGCCGCTCAGCATAAGTTACCATGGAGATCTAGCCCGCTAAAAAGAGAACCAGCGTCGTAGGACCGGAAAGCCCGAGATTTCCCTGAAGTTAGCCGGCTAAGCGAAAATCCAGCTTCGTAGTACAGGGGGCTATACTACGAATCAAGATTTTGGTTTAGCAAGCTAACTTCAGGGGTTTCCGGTCCTACGAAGCTGGTTCACTTTTTAGCGGGCTAGATAACTTATTCTGAACGGCTATCCTCCGGAGCAGGATAGGTTCCAGGATAAAAGCACTGCCTGCTGACCAATCAGAGCTCAGTGTGCGGAGTTTAAAGCGATCAATTCATATGACAGGAGGAGAAAGGAAATACAGTTTAAAACTGCCGTTGCAGGAAAGACGACCGGCCAAAATCACCGACTGTGTGAACGTGAAAATTAATAGAATATCCCCTCCCATCTTCAGAGCACTCTGACTATTATAACATTAGCGTTAAGAAAGCTTACTTAAATATCTGCCACGACATAAGTAACCGGATCAGAGTAACATTAAGTACAGTCCGCGGCACTGTGAGTGCAGACGGCGATGTGTCCATTTATCATTCATATCATATCACATCATAATGTATCATATTTCCTTATCTGAGTCAGCTTCTTGAGCCGTATCTGGCCGTGCAACACTCACAGTCTCACATACTGTATGCAGAAGTATTATTTTAAGCAACACATTAAGTTGACACTCGAGTCAAATGTAATTAAAGTCAGATCCCTCGTGTCGGGGGCAGCAGTGATATCATAAAACTGTTAATGAACGTATTCAAACACTTTTTTTTTTACCAGCAGTATTCACCTTGCAGCTGCAACTATGTGGCTTTTATCCTGGATAAAGTGTTTAAGTCATGGATGTTTAAAGTTTAACGTCTTCATATTTGTCTAATATTAGTTGACTTTTCATTCAGGAAATATATGACGCGCTGCGCTGTCAGTACACGGCTTGTCCATGTTTGTGATTGGTCGAACACTCCAAATACAACCCCTTTCATGTGAACGCGCACCTAACTAGATAGGACACGGCTGGTTTGAGCGATCGAGTTGATAGCCAGCGTCGTAGGACCGTTTAGCGAGAGCGTTTTTTTTTTGGATTTAGTCAACCGGATAACTCAAAACATATCCAGGATATGTTGAACTAGATTCGTAGTATACCCCCCAGGCCTCAGCTGTTGCAGAGCAGTTGGCTTTTACCTCAGATAACATGAGTGGACATGTGATCAGGAATGTATTTTCTGTATGATAAAGGTTTGAATTCATGATAAGCACATGCAAGTGTTTTTGAAATTACATGTTACTTGTTAGACGCTTTATCCACACAGCGACTTACATACTCAATACTGTGGGCAATCGCCACAGGAGCAATTTGGGGTGAAGTGTCTTGCCCAGGGACACAAAGACATGCTGACTGCAGTGGGGTTTGAACCTGTGACCATCTGATCCAAACACCAACGCACTAATCCACTGCGCCACACGCCTCCTAATGTAACAGACACATTTTCTTTACAGATGGAACCTTTATGTTTGTGTATTAAGGGTGCAAGCTTTTTATGTAGTTATTAAGTGTTAATGTATCTTGAATTTGCATAAAGAGTTGATACATTTCTTCTCCTGAGGATCTTATTTCCCAGTCATTTGTAGTAGTGAGGGTCCCGGTACCCCCACCCTCCCTGCCTGCCTTCTCCCCTGGCCAGAGGTCGATGATGATGTCCGGCAGTGGCTCAGTCCAAGCCATACATGTTTTGATATTATTGTTTTTTATTAACTACTAGACCGCTGGCGCTGGGTCATGTTAAGACCATCTTTTCTGTGTTGCTGTGGGTTTTTCCATCGCTTTTTGTGTTACAAATATCAAAACAATAACTAAATATATCCGTCGTAAACTAAACCAGAAAACAGCAGTATATTTTATTTTGTTAACACTGTAAACTTGACAGCTTTTTAACCCAAACCACCTACTGGTTAAAGCACGTTATTACACGTTTAGAGTAATTGCAATGCAGGAAGATTGTGTTGCTTTTTTAATGATTGTTAAAATGCCTTTTCTTAATGTCTTTCAGTTTTGTAAAGCACTTTTGAATGTGTTATATTTTATGAAAACATTTCAATATTAAGAGTAAATACAAAATAGGAGGAAAGTAGAAGGTCAATGATAGAAATATAGAATAGAAAATATCTAGAAGATACTGTAAATGGTATCTAGAATAAAACAGTTTATTGCCGGATGTACAAAGATATTAATAGGAGGATGCGCAAAACAGACAAACTAATTAGGCTTTATTTAAACATTAAATAATACTTTAGGTTAGGTCTTCTTTTAAATACATGTAAGCAAAAAGCTTTGGGGGTATCTATATTAAGCCTGACAAAGTACTTAACGTTTAATATATTGCATGGTTTGTTTTGGGACTTGACAATCAACTTTCCTGCAATGTTAACTATGTTGAAGCACTTATTTTAACCGATATTATACATATTTATTATACTCTTATAAGATGTATGTAGATAGAATAAGAAATGTGCAGAATATGACAGTTTAATGGTGGAGGTACACAGATATTGATAGATCTCTTGTTGAGGAACCTGTGACCCAAGTTTGTCATCATTGCATAACTACACCGTAGTTGTGTATTTGATATTTCAATAAACCTTTGAAAATCTTGAAATCTTGAAAGGGATGTGCAAAAACCCGGACCCATTTCTACTTTTGGGGAAATTAAGGGGAACATCATTTTGACTAAATAGACCACATAGAATACATTTCAGTAACCCCCTCCCCCCTAGTGTCAAATATCTGAAATGTGACTTATATGTCACATTGGGCGTTAATGGTAAAGTAACTTTTATTAATAACTTAATTAATGAGGATGGTTTGATGGTTGGTTTAAATTTGTTTGAACATTCTTTGAATTGAAGAATAAAGAATATACTAACTAAATATCATTGAATCAGCTAAATTAACTGAGCAGATCATAATCATATTTCTAATTGTGACATAAATGTCACCCCAGATTTACTGTGAAGGTTTACGGTTAATGTCCCGATGTGACATCAGTGTCACAGCGATATTCATCTCATTTGTTTCATATCAATTTCACCAAGACATGTTTCCACAACAGGTTAAATGTAATAAAGGACATGTTCATTCTTAAATGGCTTGAATTTTACCGTTAGCAACAAAAAACAAGCTTCTGAAATGTAGCTAGTTCTGTCATATGTGTTAGCCTGGCACATGGACATCTTGGACATGTTGTTATGGGAACACAAAATCAAATGACCTGGCCCATGACCCCCCAGTCCTGTTCAGGGTGTGTCGCTTAGGGACTTGATGAGATAAAAACAAGGCTAAAGCTGTATAAGGACATTTCCAGAACATTTCAATGTCATGTGACACCTGTGTCACGGTGGGTCCTTGTGGGAAGAAAAAGAAGACGCTGGTGGTGTGTCGGCAGCCTCAAAAGGCAGACTCTCTGTAAACATACATACAATATGCTAAATGCAACAATACTCACGTGGAACTATTAACCTTCAGCAAGTTGTGTGATGCCGTAGTTTCACATGTGACTGCAGAGCCTCATTCAGCTCAACAGGTTGTACAACTCCAAGGCGTGCCCCGGGCAGAGAGCAAGCAGACTGGTTAAGTATGTTTTCAGAAAGAGCAGATTGAAAACATACTTTTGCAATACACAGGATACAAAGAATGACGCCCATATATTGTTTGTCTTTTGTTCACTGAAACAGCTGAAGACAGTGCTTCTCTTGTGAATAAACTGGAAGAGGAGCTGTCTACATGACTCTTTATGCAGTCACAATTTCCATTTGTACTTGCAATCATAATGTTCTTTTCGTCTCCCTACTACCACAACCTGTTTTTGTTTCCACACAATACTAAGCAATGCCAGAGAGTCTTCTGGATTTTACCCGTAATATATATTGCCCCACTGTGACTGGATGACATTAAGCTGAGCCTGATTTAAGAAAGCATCAAAGCAAAGTCGAGTCTTTTTCATTTACCAACATCCGCAATCTTTATAACATACCAGACACTCTATCCTGAGACTCAGAAGATCTACACAAAAAAATACTGAGGGTGAAACCTTTAATAAAAGCGCTGTCCAACTCTTTTATTGTTATTTACAATTGTGCAAAAATAGTTTGACCTGCCTAAACATGGTGTTGCTGTTCATTGTTGCTTTATACATATATGTATAGAAGTATCTTCTTTTTTATCCTGCTGGAAAATGAATGTCATATGTTTACGTTTACTTGTCTTCCTACAGTTTTGTTGTCCTTGTTTTTAGCTCTATGTTTGTTTCTATCTGCCTGAAAATTGTTCTTGTAAACAAAAAACAGCAGCAATTCCTTGTCATACAAGCTGACCCCACATGACCTCGTCTGTACCATGGAGACTTGAGGATGGACTACATACACAGACAAGATACAAAACATAAGTAGACAAGACATGTGGAGAGACGATGCTTTATTTACCTGAACCAGAGGCCTGTACTACGAAGCTGTTCAACCTAACCTGGATATGTTTTGAGTTAGCCGTTGGCCCAATCCAAACATACGCGCTCTGGCTAAACTGTACTACGACGCTGGTTATCAAGTGGATCGCTCAAGCCAGCCGTGTCCTATCTAGTTAGGTGCGCGTTCACATGAAAGGGGTGGTATTTGGAGCATTCGACCAATCTCAAACACGGACAAGCGTACTGACAGCGCAGCGTCATACTTCCTGAATGAAAAGTGAACTTTAATATTAGTCAAATATGAAGAAGTTAAACTTTAAACATCCATGACTTAAACACTTTATCCAGGATCAAAGCCACATAGCTGCACCTGCAAGGTGAATACAGCTGGTAAAAGAAAAAGTGTTTGAATGCGTACATTAACAGGTTTATAATATCACTGCCCCGTATAAGACACATCGAGTGGATCTGACTTTAATTAGGAGAATTTGACTCGAGTGTTTCGTCAACTTAATGTGTTGCTTAAAATAATACTTCTGCATACAGTATGTGACACTGTGAGTGTTGCACGGCCAGATACGGCTCAAGAAGCTGACTCAGATAAGGAAATATATGATACATTATGATGTGATATGATATGAATGATAATGGGACACATCAACGTCTGCACTCACAGTGCCGCGGACTGTACTTAATGTTACTCTGATCCGGTTACTTATGTTGTGGCAGATATTTAAGTAAGCTTTCTTAACGCTAATGTTATAATAGTCAGATTGCTCTGAAGATGGGAGGGGATATTCTATTAATTTTCACGTTCACACAGTCAGTTGATTTTTGCCGGCCGTCTTTCCTGCAACGGCAGTTTTTCTGTATTTCCTCTATCCTGTAATATGAATTGATCGCTTTAAACTCCGCACACGGAGCTCTGATTGGTCAGCAGGCGGTGCTTTCACTGAGTTGATCTCTTAGCCTGCAACCTAACCTGCTCCGGAGCAGGTTTGCCGCTCAGCATAAGTTACCATGGAGATCTAGCCCGCTAAAAAGAGAACCAGCGTCGTAGGACCGGAAAGCCCGAGATTTCCCTGAAGTTAGCCGGCTAAGCGAAAATCCAGCTTCGTAGTACAGGGGGCTATACTACGAATCAAGATTTTGGTTTAGCAAGCTAACTTCAGGGGTTTTCCGGTCCTACGAAGCTGGTTCACTTTTAGCGGGCTAGATAACTTATTCTGAACGGCTATCCTCCGGAGCAGGATAGGTTCCAGGATAAAAGCACTGCCTGCTGACCAATCAGAGCTCAGTGTGCGGAGTTTAAAGCGATCAATTCATATGACAGGAGGAGAAAGGAAATACAGTTTAAACTGCCGTTGCAGGAAAGACGACCGGCCAAAATCACCGACTGTGTGAACGTGAAAATTATAGAATATCCCCTCCCATCTTCAGAGCACTCTGACTATTATAACATTAGCGTTAAGAAAGCTTACTTAAATATCTGCCACGACATAAGTAACCGGATCAGAGTAACATTAAGTACAGTCCGCGGCACTGTGAGTGCAGACGGCGATGTGTCCATTTATCATTCATATCATATCACATCATAATGTATCATATATTTCCTTATCTGAGTCAGCTTCTTGAGCCGTATCTGGCCGTGCAACACTCACAGTCTCACATACTGTATGCAGAAGTATTATTTTAAGCAACACATTAAGTTGACACTCGAGTCAAATGTAATTAAAGTCAGATCCACTCGTGTCGGGGCAGCAGTGATATCATAAAACTGTTAATGAACGTATTCAAACACTTTTTTTTTTACCAGCAGTATTCACCTTGCAGCTGCAACTATGTGGCTTTTATCCTGGATAAAGTGTTTAAGTCATGGATGTTTAAAGTTTAACGTCTTCATATTTGTCTAATATTAGTTGACTTTTCATTCAGGAAATATATGACGCGCTGCGCTGTCAGTACACGGCTTGTCCATGTTTGTGATTGGTCGAACACTCCAAATACAACCCCTTTCATGTGAACGCGCACCTAACTAGATAGGACACGGCTGGTTTGAGCGATCGAGTTGATAGCCAGCGTCGTAGGACCGTTTAGCGAGAGCGTTTTTTTTTTGGATTTAGTCAACCGGATAACTCAAAAACATATCCAGGATATGTTGAACTAGATTCGTAGTATACCCCCCAGGCCTCAGCTGTTGCAGAGCAGTTGGCTTTTACCTCAGATAACATGAGTGGACATGTGATCAGGAATGTATTTTCTGTATGATAAAGGTTTGAATTCATGATAAGCACATGCAAGTGTTTTTGAAATTACATGTTACTTGTTAGACGCTTTTATCCACAGCGACTTACATACTCAATACTGTGGGCAATCGCCACAGGAGCAATTTGGGGTGAAGTGTCTTGCCCAGGGACACAAAGACATGCTGACTGCAGTGGGGTTTGAACCTGTGACCATCTGATCCAAACACCAACGCACTAATCCACTGCGCCACACGCCTCCTAATGTAACAGACACATTTTCTTTACAGATGGAACCTTTATGTTTGTGTATTAAGGGTGCAAGCTTTTTATGTAGTTATTAAGTGTTAATGTATCTTGAATTTGCATAAAGAGTTGATACATTTCTTCTCCTGAGGATCTTATTTCCCAGTCATTTGTAGTAGTGAGGGTCCCGGTACCCCCACCCTCCCTGCCTGCCTTCTCCCCTGGCCAGAGGTCGATGATGATGTCCGGCAGTGGCTCAGTCCAAGCCATACATGTTTTGATATTATTGTTTTTTATTAACTACTAGACCGCTGGCGCTGGGTCATGTTAAGACCATCTTTTCTGTGTTGCTGTGGGTTTTTTCCATCGCTTTTGTGTTACAAATATCAAAACAATAACTAAATATATCCGTCGTAAACTAAACCAGAAACAGCAGTATATTTTATTTTGTTAACACTGTAAACTTGACAGCTTTTTAACCCAAACCACCTACTGGTTAAAGCACGTTATTACACGTTTAGAGTAATTGCAATGCAGGAAGATTGTGTTGCTTTTTAATGATTGTTTAAAATGCCTTTTTCTTAATGTCTTTCATTTTTGTAAAGCACTTTTGAATGTGTTATATTTTATGAAAACATTTCAATATTAAGAGTAAATACAAAATAGGAGGAAAGTAGAAGGTCAATGATAGAAATATAGAATAGAAAATATCTAGAAGATACTGTAAATGGTATCTAGAATAAAACAGTTTATTGCCGGATGTACAAAGATATTAATAGGAGGATGCGCAAAACAGACAAACTAATTAGGCTTTATTTAAACATTAAATAATACTTTAGGTTAAGGTCTTCTTTTAAATACATGTAAGCAAAAAGCTTTGGGGGTATCTATATTAAGCCTGACAAAGTACTTAACGTTTAATATATTGCATGGTTTGTTTTGGGACTTGACAATCAACTTTCCTGCAATGTTAACTATGTTGAAGCACTTATTTTAACCGATATTATACATATTTATTATACTCTTATAAGATGTATGTAGATAGAATAAGAAATGTGCAGAATATGACAGTTTAATGGTGGAGGTACACAGATATTGATAGATCTCTTGTTGAGGAACCTGTGACCCAAGTTTGTCATCATTGCATAACTACACCGTAGTTTGTGTATTTGATATTTCAATAAACCTTTGAAAATCTTGAAATCTTGAAAGGGATGTGCAAAAACCCGGACCCATTTCTACTTTTGGGGAAATTAAGGGGAACATCATTTTGACTAAATAGACCACATAGAATACATTTCAGTAACCCCCTCCCCCCTAGTGTCAAATATCTGAAATGTGACTTATATGTCACATTGGGCGTTAATGGTAAAGTAACTTTTATTAATAACTTAATTAATGAGGATGGTTTGATGGTTGGTTTAATTTGTTTGAAACATTCTTTGAATGAAGAATAAAGAATATACTAACTAAATATCATTGAATCAGCTAAATTAACTGAGCAGATCATAATCATATTTCTAATTGTGACATAAATGTCACCCCCAGATTTACTGTGAAGGTTTACGGTTAATGTCCCGATGTGACATCAGTGTCACAGCGATATTCATCTCATTTGTTTCATATCAATTTCACCAAGACATGTTTCCACAACAGGTTAAATGTAATAAAGGACATGTTCATTCTTAAATGGCTTGAATTTTACCGTTAGCAACAAAAAACAAGCTTCTGAAATGTAGCTAGTTCTGTCATATGTGTTAGCCTGGCACATGGACATCTTGGACATGTTGTTATGGGAACACAAAATCAAATGACCTGGCCCATGACCCCCCCAGTCTGTTCAGGGTGTGTCGCTTAGGGACTTGATGAGATAAAAACAAGGCTAAAGCTGTATAAGGACATTTCCAGAACATTTCAATGTCATGTGACACCTGTGTCACGGTGGGTCCTTGTGGGAAGAAAAAGAAGACGCTGGTGGTGTGTCGGCAGCCTCAAAAGGCAGACTCTCTGTAAACATACATACAATATGCTAAATGCAACAATACTCACGTGGAACTATTAACCTTCAGCAAGTTGTGTGATGCCGTAGTTTCACATGTGACTGCAGAGCCTCATTCAGCTCAACAGGTTGTACAACTCCAAGGCGTGCCCCGGGCAGAGAGCAAGCAGACTGGTTAAGTATGTTTTCAGAAAGAGCAGATTGAAAACAACTTTTGCAATACACAGGATACAAAGAATGACGCCCATATATTGTTTGTCTTTTGTTCACTGAAACAGCTGAAGACAGTGCTTCTCTTGTGAATAAACTGGAAGAGGAGCTGTCTACATGACTCTTTATGCAGTCACAATTTCCATTTGTACTTGCAATCATAATGTTCTTTTCGTCTCCCTACTACCACAACCTGTTTTTGTTTCCACACAATACTAAGCAATGCCAGAGAGTCTTCTGGATTTTACCCGTAATATATATTGCCCCACTGTGACTGGATGACATTAAGCTGAGGGTGATTTAAGAAAGCATCAAAGCAAGTCGAGTCTTTTTCATTTACCAACATCGCAATCTTTATAACATACCAGACACTCTATCCTGAGACTCAGAAAATCTACACAAAAAAATACTGAGGGTGAAACCTTTAATAAAGCGCTGTCCAACTCTTTTATTGTTATTTACAATTGTGCAAAAATAGTTTGACCTGCCTAAACATGGTGTTGCTGTTCATTGTTGCTTTATACATATATGTATAGAAGTATCTTCTTTTTTCTCCTGCTGGAAAATGAATGTCATATGTTTACGTTTACTTGTCTTCCTACAGTTTTGTTGTCCTTGTTTTTAGCTGTATGTTTGTTTCTATCTGCCTGAAAATTATTCTTGTAAACAAAAAACAGCAGCAATTCCTTGTCATACAAGCTGACCCCACATGACCTCGTCTGTACCATGGAGACTTGAGGATGGACTACATACACAGACAAGATACAAAACATAAGTAGACAAGACATGTGGAGAGACGATGCTTTATTTACCTGAACCAGCTGTTGCAGAGCAGTTGGCTTTTACCTCAGATAACATGACTGTACATGTGATCAGGAATGTATTTTCTGTATGATAAACGTTTAAGTGCAGGTCACAAAGTCAACCTCACATGATGATGTGATACCAGTTTTCAAGCACAGTAAATTCTCTTCCAAGAGTATATGGGACCAAGGTGATGATGTACATGGTTTTAATAATACTTTTGCCTTTCAATGTTTGCCATTTCAAACCATGAGCTGGTTCAAATAATATGTGCCTTGATTTACAATATATTCTCATCAGTACAGTTTTGAAGCTTGTGTGCTTTTTTTAATAAAGGTCCATCTTATCTTATCTTTTCCTTGCCATAGTCCACTTTGGACTGGATGAAGTATTTCACGATTACACTTTTAACACACTTGAAATGTTCTCACTTGCTTGGTTTCAAAACATAACAAATGCTATAATCTGTTCATTGGGGATCATAACATCAATGCTCTTTGCTGTTGCCTGCCACTATTGCTCACGTAAGCCTACTACTTTCTGCACCCCCTGTAATCTCAGATGCACCCCAAGTCATTTTGTTCTGGAACCGGGCCTGGGTATTGCTGCTATCTCTCTTAAGGAGAGGCAAAGTGTTGCCAGTCTATGACAGAGCACAAGCTGCAATGAGGTCGTTTATTGTTCAGCAACGTAGGTTCCCTGGCGCACATTATTTTCTATGAACGACAGCGACAGTTAGATTCAGGGTCCATATTTGTTTAGTCTTGCTGATGAGGAATATTGTTAAACTGAACTAGTTAAAACCTCGAAGTGCAGACGAGATCTTCAGAACTGGTTTGGCAACCGCTGTGTCACCTCGTGGCTGCAGCACATGTCTTGTCAATTCTCCGGCCGTAACTCCATAATAAACCATCAGAGTTTGCCATCAAGCTCTCCCTATGTCTCTCTGAGTTTTGTCTCCATTGCTTCAGAAGTTTACATCACAATGGCTGCCCCTGAAAAGCTTTGCTTACAGTTTTAATGGAGTCGTGTTCATGTTTTTTTTTTGTATCATACTGTAAGGGGTGCAAGAGCCAACACTTTTGGGTAGTGAACTGGGTGTGATGTTCTGAAACATTCCTTGCATAAGCGTAAGAAATTGTATAACTCTGATATGACATGAAATTAGCAATCTGCAATTAAGCTATTGTTAAACCACTTGTGTTTTCTCTTGATTACCTATTTTACGATGTAGACCTGGCCAAGAATAGCATTTCAACAATTTACATAAAAGAACATAGATTTGGGTAACATTGATACGATCATCTAAAACACTTGCACACAGTCATCTTAGTAGCTTGTTAGTATGCAAACATTTACAAATGTAAACCCAGAGAATAGTACAGAAGCACCAACTGAAACAGCCATCCCTGAGGCAATGACATGTTCTTTGTGAAGTGTTTGAAGCTTCGTCACCTGGAAACAATTCTGGTCTAACCGCACCTATTGCACCACAACTATGCACCACACCACAATACTTTTTTTCATTGAATGAACAATAGAATTTCTAACATAACTTAGATTGAAAGAAGGGAGCACGATTTCCTGTAAATGTGGATTGACACAGAAAGGAATACAGCCACGGTTTAACTGACTGAGAATCCAAATTCAGCTTGAAGCTCACACTCATGTAACTTCAAACAATCACAAATTGTTGTCTTTTGTTTCATGATTTTCTCAGTAAAGTAAACAATTATATTAAAAATAATAAATAATAATTTGTATTAATTATAATCGTATTATTATATTATTTATTTATTGTATTCTTGTTTTATTCAGTCCTGTGTGAATTGGCTTCTACTGCTTTTAAAAGTTCATCAATCACAAAGTTATATGTTACTTGGTTAACATTTTTATTTTTGTTCTTTGATGGCGTACTTACCTTTTGTGCATGAAATGTGCTTCTGTATATAAAATAAAGTTTGAATGATTGATAGAAATATCAATATGTTTTACAGTTACAGAAATACTGCACTAGAAAGAAGGTTGTAAACTGGTTAAAACAGTTTACAAAAGTACATGAAACAGCCAAGTGAATTCAGAGTGTTACGTTTAATACACCTCTCACTTTAGTTTCCTCAAAAGTATGATGTATAGTTGTGGTGCAACAATGGGTGCGGTTCGAATTTTTCATTCATAAATATAACATTACTAATGGAGGGTTGTAAGGGTAACACATTTTGAATATAATTGACTTGGACTTGGTTGTGAAAACAGTCAGTGGTGGAAAGTACCTAAGTACATTTACTCAAATACTGTACTTAAGTACAATTGTGAAGTACTTCTACTTTACTTGAGTATTTCCATTTTTAGCTACTTTGTTCAATTCAGAGGTAAATCTTGTACTTTTACTCCACTACATTTATATAATACCTTTAGTTACTTGACAGATTTGGAATAATAATGTGAAATATAATCAACTCTTAAATCAGAACTGAGACCGTTTGATGCTAACACTTTTGTACTTTTACTTGAGTAACATTTTGACTGCAGGACTTTTATTTGTAACAGAGTATTCCTACACTCTGATTCTTCTACTTTTAATTAAAAACACAATCTGAGTACTTCTTCCAGCTCTGAAAACAGTCCTTATATTTTCTGAAATATTGGGATTTTTGTTTGTAATTCTCTTTTTTAAGTTGTATCAGTTACTGGCAGGAAGTTAACATACAAAGTGAGTGCTTTGAACGAGAAATACAGTTACATAAATAAATAAACTAAATGTATGTCGATTGTCTGCTTTGCCTTTGCCCCTTGGGATGCAGGAAAAGTTTCATTGTACACACCTTTTGAAGAAAAACAAAAGTGAAACCTATAAGAAACATCAGGCTCCCACACCTCTGCATACGTAAGCAAACTGGGCATGGCTACCAAAGATTGGCCTCACCGATTGGCTAAGGGAGGGTTTATAAGCAGCCACTTCATACAGTTTCTTTGAAAACAGATGGTAGTTTGTTTTTCAAAAACCTGTGCAGAAAGAAGAAGAAAAGGAGTAAAAGGAACATTTAGAATTTATCCAAAGCAGGGGCTGGCAAATCTTGTGACTTTCATTAAAATAAACACTGACTTAAATCTAATCGACCAGTTTGATTGAACTAAATTACAATACAACAACTTGTATCTGTGGAATCTTTTTGTTGGTCACGACAACTGTCAGCCCCTGCTTTGGCGGGTCTTGGACCCAACTCCGGTGAGTCAGAACATGTTCAATACATTTTCAGTGTTATCTACATCTACTGTGTTTTGTTTGTAAACAGAGTGTTTACAAAAATGTTAGGGTTAGGTTTAGAACTTTTAAAAACTATAACGTTCTGTTATGATAAGCATAAAACTAATAAAACGTAAAAAGCCATACAAACTTTTACTTTTAATTTTTTTACCACCTAACTGTTCTGTCTCTTTGTTCCTCCAGAGGAGTTCAGACCTTCTCACCATGCAGGTACTCTACACTATTTTATTTGTATATAAAAAAATATATATATATTGAAATTACTGTACATCTGTTTAGCACATTTATTTTTTATTTACTTAAGCCTGTGCACTATTTTATGTCTTAAATTAAAATGTTTACTTAGGTTATCTACTTTTATACATATTTGTTTGAGCACTGATGAAGAGCTTGAGAACTAAGCATTTCATTTCCATCAAATGCTTTTTCTGTAACTGCTTATCAAACTTTACAGAAACATTTGAATAGAAGATCATTTCCGTTTTCCATGCATTAATATGCTGGACAAGTAAGACACATCTCTTTTTATTTGATTTCATTCCAGAAACAAACAAAAAAAGTTGTAACTTTTACTGAACATTTTCAATTTGAACAGTATTGCTCAGCTTTACATGTTGACATACAGGGCTCAAACAAAAGCACAGTGTTGTGCGAGACTGTTGCGCCTGCATACTGTAGGTTGGTCTTTGTTTAACTGAAACTAAAATGCAGGATGGGAAAAGAAGCTTTAGAAAATGAAGCACTACCTCAAATGTGCACTCAGCAATACCACAGGCAAAGCATTCAGCCGTTCCTAACAGACGTGTTTTCCACTAATGACAATAAAGACTTTAACATCAGAAGATGGTAACATTTTGTTTTCTCCACTCAGACGGACAGAAGCAGACAACAAGATCGACAAGTGCCTGAGAGTCAAGAGATGTCTTCATCCACTCCCCCCGAGCCAGAACCCTCCTCACCCCAAAGGTATCGTCTAAGAAATAAAATGCTGTATTAACTGAAACTAGTTAAGTAGTAGTTACTAGGTATTGGGTCCCATGAAACTGAGTCAGGAAAATGTAAAAATACAGCTTTCCGTTGGTCGAATGAGTCAATCATACTGAACTTTAATATTTATTTTTCTCTAACATTGATCACTCTGCATTCAAGTTACAGAAAGAGACTCAACACGTCACCACAACTTGATATTTAACAGCTTGTTTTTATTTATCTTTGTCTAAACCTTCTGCAGATCTCAATGCAAAATATAAACATGTGAAAGTAAACTTACGCAACTGATCATTTGTTTTTTTTCTCCTGGCTGTGTAATTGTGCTGAACTCCAGTATATAGCATTATATATATATATATACAGTTTGTTTCTATTCACAACAAGAAGAGATCTTCAATCCAACACATCGCCCTGTAGCACACTTAACTAAGTTAAATCAGCCACTGACAATCTGTTAGCTTTTGACAATACACTTTATGAATTCAGTACATGGAGCATTGTTGTGCTAAAAGTTAAATAACAATCTTAAGCATATGATTTTGTCCTTTGAATAAAGTCAAACCTTTATATTTATTTTCTAGGGAAAAAGACCAGCATCAGGAAGATCGTCCCGGTGCCACTGATTCTAATTCAATGACGTCAACAACAGCAAATAAACAAATTGTGTCGACTGCAAATCTTATACCAATCACCATGGATAATGAAGCTATAAAAGTTTCTGACAAAAAGTCAAGTATTAATCGAGAAATGAAACGTAACTTAGGTATAGAAGAAACATCGGCCATGCCACCTTCCTTAAAAAGACGTCTTAAGGATCAGGATAATCAATATGCTGCAGAAATGAAAGGTGGTGAAATTCAGATGTTCGATGAGGTTCAACGAAGCGATGTCGCAACACACACGGAGAGCATCTTATGTGAACATATAGATGAAACTTTGCAGAGACGTCCAACTGAAGTTAAAAACAATGATTTAAACACCCATTATAGTCCATGTTCGATGAGAGAAGGTGATATTGATCCCACTGACCTAAATCCAATCGACCAGTTTGATGTAAATGTTTCTGTTGGACACGACGACTGCCAGCCCCTGCATGGGCTGGTCTCATACCCAAATCTGGTGAGTCAGAACATTTTCAATACATTTTCTGTTTTTCTACATGTATTGTGTTTTGTTTGTATATTCTCCGTGTGACTTTGAAAAACTGGCCTATAAAGTTCTGTTTTTTCCACTCAGACGGACAGAAGCACACAACAAGATCCACAAGTGCCTGAGACTGAAGAGATGTCTTCATCCCCTCCCACCGAGCCAGAACCCTCCTCACCCCAAAGGTATGGTCTAAGAAATAAAATGCTGTATTAACTGAAACTAGTTAAGTAGTAGTTACTAGGTATTGGGTCCCATGAAACTGAGTCAGGTAAATGTAAAAATACAGCTTTCCGTGGGTCGAATGAGTCAATCATACTGAACTTTAATATTTATTTTTCTCTAACATTGATCACTCTGCATTCAAGTTACAGAAAGAGACTGAACACGTCACCACAACTTGATATTTAACAGCTTGTTTTTATTTATCTTTGTCTAAACCTTCTGCAGATCTCAATGCAAAATATAAACATGTGAAAGTAAACTTATGCAACTGATGATTTCGTTTTTTTCTCCTGGCTGTGTAATTGTACTGAACTCCAGTATATAGCATTATATATATATACAGTTTGTTTCTATTCACAACAAGAAGAGATCTTCAATCCAACACATCGCCCTTTAGCACACGCAAAGTTAAATCAGCCATTGACAATCTGTTAGCTTTTGACAATATGCTTTATGAATTCAGTGCACGGTGCATTGTTGTGCTAAAAGTTAAATAACAATCTTAAGCATATGATTTTGTCCTTAACACCTTTATATTTATTTTGTAGGGAAGAAGACCAGCTTCAGGAACATCCTCCCTGTGCCACTGATTCTAATTCAATGACATCAACAACAGCAAATAAACAAAATATGTCGAATGCAAATCTTATACCAAATTACAGCATTTTTATTCGGAGACAGAGAAAATATAGTAAGCGTTACATGGATAATTCTGAGCAACAAACAAATGTTTCTGACAAAAAGCAACTGTCTCCAACAGAAATCATGAACAAATATTTAAAAACAGAACCTGGATTCAGTATTTATGCAGCGTGGTGCAATAGACCTTTGCCAAAACACCATCTTAAAGACCATCATAAGGAAGATCGTATACCAAGGGCCATGAACATTTATAAGAAACTAATAAAAAATTTTGACAAAAACTTACTTTTTAATCTTGTAATGACACTTAATTCAGAAATAGAAGAAGGATGCAGTATTTATAAGGCCATGCCACCTTTCTTAAAACTCCCTCTTATGGATAAGGATAATCAATATGCATTTGGTGCTATAGAAATGAAAAGTGGTGAAATTCGGATGTTCAATGTGATACAACGAAGCGATGTCACAACACACACAGAGAGAGTCTTATGCACAAATATAGATGAAACTTTGCAGTTATGTGGAATTGAAGTTAAAAACATTTATATGTTCACCCTTAATAGTCCATGTTTGATGAGAGAACATAAGATAGATAAGAAAGATAAAGATAAGAAAGATAAAGATAAGAAAGATAAAAATCCCTGTATGTTACATCTTGTAGAGAAAGCCCGTCAATGGCACAGTGAATTTGGCATTAACACTATAGTGTTCTTCAAAAAGCCTTGGGGACTAAATGGACCAGATATCTTTAAAGATCTCCTGTATTCTGAGGTCTCATGTACCAGCAGTGCTTTTCATCTATATGTTGACTTGTGCAAGGAACATCGCTTTACACTGGACAACAAATTCAGACAAGATAATAAGGCTATATTCCGTCTTATCGGAAAGGTTAAAAGAAAAGAAAAACTCAAGAAAACTATTGAATCTATTCTCAGTAAACTTCAGGATAAGGCGGAAAAAAGGCGGAAAAAAAGTCAGCATTTGGAGAATGGAGGGGAATACATCAAGTCACTCACATTTCCCCCAGAGGTCCATGATGAAATCATTGACATTTTGACAAATAATTGGGATCAAATGGTTAACGATAGTTCAATGTCTCTCATTATTCAAAAAATAACATCATATTTCAACAATGCAGTCGTTAAACTCTTTGTCAGAGATCTTAGGTTAGATCTGGGTGACAGTGGCTTCTTTCAGATTTATCAGGTCCCGCCGGGCCCTGAGGTGGAGGAGTGAGATTATGTTCAATTGATTAAAACTTCATTTTGATCACAATTTATTATGTGATACAAAATGTATTTTTATTGTCATTACTATATTTTGAAATATGTAAAGAAATATGTATTTGAATTTAACAAAACATTTACCTTAACCTTTTGTAGTTAAACAAAGGTATTGGTTTTTTTTTTAAACACTAAATGGCATTCATTTTTTTAATAATAATATAATAACGTTGGGTTCCAATTGTAATTAGTGCTCTAATTATTTTTGAACTCAAGTGTTTGTCTGGAGGTTTGTTGTCTGCATCTGTCCTGAGCTCTTAAATAAAATAAATAATAAAAACTCACATTGAAACTGTGTTGGCTTTGTTTCCTCATTAGCAACTAAATGTCCCCGTCTGTCCAACAGGTGTGTGGACATGAACGAGACACGTAAGTAGGCGAGGACAAAGAAATGGACAAAGAGACAGAGGGTGGATGGAGTAAAGGCAGGAAGGACATCATCCACATTTGACTATACCCCAAAATCAGCAACTGGATCTCCTACTAAAATGAGTTAAATAAAAGGATGCAGAATTTGACAGGACAAAGTAGTTTGAACTATACTTGTTCCTTTATGTTACCTAACAATATAGAAGAAGGGGAAAGGGAACAACCATTCAGTCGTTGTGCATCTTTGTCACAAGAAAATATCTCTGCCTCTGATACGCCTGCACAGGTGTGGGATTTCTGAGAAGTTTGGAGGTGTTTTCATTTTTGGTATAAAGTTGTTTTGGTTTTTTGTGTGATATTTGTTTACATATTATACTCTGATATTGTTTTCTGACAAACTATACTTTAATTGTTTTATCTCATGCTGTTCTATGAGTTTTTGTATAAACACTCAACTTTTACTTTTTTTGTACATAATATACTATGTCTTTTTTTACTATGCTCTATTTTCAAATACTTTACGATGAATTTTCTCAACATGATATACTTTTAGACTTTTTAAGATATTTTTGACCTACTCTACAATTACTTTTTTTCACATGTTATACTATAAAACATGTTTTAAAGGGAGGTGTGTGGCGTAGTGGAATATTGCGTTGGTGTTCAGATCAGGGGAGCACAGGTTCAAACCCCACTACAGTCAGCATGTCGTTGTGTCCCTGGGCAAGACACTTCACCTTCTCCTACTTACATATATACTATGATGTTTTTGTTTAAATATTATACAATTTGCTATTATTCTAAGTCGCTTTGGATAAAAGCGTCAGCTAAATGGAAAGTCATGCTATGACCTTTTCTCAGATATCTTATGAAACACGACAGTAACATTTTCTATGATATCTTTCAACATACTATACTTTGACTTTACATTTTTCAACATACCATAATAGTATAGTATGTTGAAAAATGTAATGTATGATCATGGGATCATCGTATAGTATGATTTTGTATTATATTCACAACATACTATACTATGATATTCTATGACATTGTACTACATACATTAATTTCATTTTTTTCGCCAAAATAAACTTTGAATTCTTTTATGATATTTTTCCACATTATATGCTTTGACTTTTTTCGTCAAACCGGCTTGATTTTCAAGATTTCTTTCAACAAATTTACATTTTTTTCCAGATACTACTCAGATATTTCTTTTGGATACATTTCAAAATACAATACCATAGTTTTAAATATTTTTGAAAAGACTATATTTTGACTTTTTTTTTAAACACAATATGCTATGACTTGTTTTCTGATATTTTTGGACACACTAAACAGTTTTTTACGACAAACTCGTTTGAATTTTGTTAAACATGCTATACTATACCTTTTTATGGTATTTTATAGTTTTTAAAAATACTACACTATGATTTTCTATATTTTTGAGTTACTGTGTTTTTTGACGTAAAGATGCCTGAACTATGACTATGCCTTTTTTCAGAACCAAGTCATTCTCCAGCTGCTTTCACTTCAGACACAACAGTGCAAAATCAGAGCACTGCGTTACATTACAAAAGTCGTATTTATTTGATTGTTTTAATTTAGTTTTTTTAATAAACCAAGATATATGGAGGTTGCTCCTTCCTCCAGCTACACAGGGATTGTTTTCAACAGCACAAAAGATAGTGACCCTCTGATTTGATTTCCTTTATTAGTAGTTTCATTACTGATACATGACCTTGTCAGATACCATTGTCTCAGCACACATTGTCATTATTTTTCACATGGAGCTTTAAGAATTGGCACAAACCATATACAAATGAAAATCCCTGTATACAGGATTGATTTCAAACAGAGGAAATAAATTAACACATTTCTGCAAATGGCATGGACACAAGATCAAAACAAAGGGTTGAATCCTGATAAGAAATCATGTCTTTTGTATGTTGTAAACAGACTGTTGGTCCTAAATACTTAAGAACCGGTCTGAGTAGAGTACTTAGCACGATATGTGCAAACAACAGTTTATACTCAGTCTGTTATTTCCTACTTTGTGAGGAAGAGAAGTTAAAAACAACAAGAAAATACAAAAAAACATGTTAAATATACAAAAATTAAATACAAAAATGAAGACGTCTAACACCAGAAGTCCACACTGGAGTTCCAGCTTCTTCAGGTCTCAAAACATAAGATTGGTCAAGAGTAAGAATTAAAAAAAGCACACAAATTATTAAAACATTGAATGTTTTTGAGCCCAGAGAATGAGTAAGGCAAGCAAGCTTATACTGTTTATACAGTGAAGATTATTATTTACATTGTGTTCACATCTTATTTATTAACTCTGCCAGCAGTTGAGGTGGGGTTTGTCTCCCCCTAGGGGTTCAAACTAGTGTTACTCCGCAGACAGCAGTGCTGAGTGCAGAAGTAGTATCATGCTTTTAAATCTCTCATTAGAGCTCTTGGAAGAAACCACCATAAAGGCAGTGGCTGGCAACCAGAAGAGCCCACCACAGAACACAAGTCCAGTATGTTGAGAAACACCTGGAGCCTGGTCTGACACTTCCTCCACATCTGGAACAACAGCACGGGGATCAGAAACAAATTCCTCTGTCTCCTGATGTTGATTTTGGTTCAATTATTTCCATATTGCTTCGCTTAATCCTGGTTATGATATAGATATTACAACGAGGCAGAGTGTCACCACGCAGCTGGGGAAAAGGAGGGGGAAAGTGCAGAGCTACTCTGTGACTTTCTAATGTTGAACACAAACAATACACACACACCTCTACTGTGGTGAAAGCAGATATGTTGCTCACATGACTACTGTATTGAACGGGGGTTACAGCTTTACCCTAAGAGGCCTGGCTATGAACAACCAAACATACTTTTTACCAACATCTTATGACCAAAAGAACAGAAGTGTGTTAAATAACAGGGTGGAGTCTATATGCAGGATAACTAAGCCGACACTAAACAAACCACTCCATCAGCAGTACTGTATGAGATGAAAGTCATATTAAAGCAGTGAGGAAGCAAGTTGCTGAGAGCGAGACGTTAACTTAGCAGAGTCAGACTCACTCGGGAGGTAAACAGGCCGCTGCAGGGAAGCTGAACTCTTCCACAAGCTGAGATGCCCAATATGCAAGAAGTTAAAAAAGAGAACCAAAACAGTTTTGATCAAAGTCCTCCAGTAAAGCAAGACAACTGCATAAGCTAGGACATGGGGGGTGAGCAGAGCTGTAGTTATAAGTGGCGACCTTTACGTGTGAAACAGCAATGAGGATGTTTCAACCACCTTCTTTCCCCTCAGTTAAAAAGAAAAAAAACTCAGGCACAGTAAACTTAAAGCCAACTGGTGATCACCGAAAACAACAACTCAAGATTTCTATCATGGTCAAGTGCAGATGAGGACTCAGACTTGAAAGCACCAAGAGAGTTTTTTTTAAGAACCATTCAGGAGTAACCCAGAAGACACAAAATGGCGCCAATTGTATTGAGGAAGGAGAAAGAATGTAGTGTTGCAACCCTGGGTGTTTCTCAATCGCGAGTAAAGCTGCTTCAGAGCCACTATTTCAAGCATACTACGTCATCGAGTGCCGCCGAAGTACTGTTCCAATCTCCAGTATACTTGGAAATCTACCGAGCCCGGCGTACTCCGTTTGGAGAAATATCGAGTCTGCACATGAGTAGACTCCGCGGTCTTAAAATGCCCACAATGCTTTGCGCACGGACCAATTTCCCCAAATCTGTGGTGGAAGATGTAAGGCGGGGCCTCTCATATGACGCACACCTGCACACTTGCTAGCGTGTTCCACACTTCGTTTTCCGAATGCCAGGAAGTATTCTTGACTCGCTTCTGAAGCAAGATGCTCGGCAGACATGTGCTACCAAGCAAGCGTTCTCGCGATTGAGAAACACCCCATGTCTCCTAAAAATTACGTTCCCACAGAACTAAACTGCATTCTCAATTACGTTTAGCTAGAAACGTATTTTCTCCCACATTACGTTGGTTATGAACTTATCTCAAATACGTTTATTTTCTACATATCTTCTAGAAACATATTTTCTCCCACGTTACGTTTGTTATGAACTTATCTCAAATACGTTTATTTTCTACATATCTTCTAGAAACATATTTTCTCCCACGTTACGTTTGTTATTAACTTATCTCAAATACGTTTATTTTCTACATATCTTTGCCATTTATTGTCTTGCTTATAATAATGATAATAGTCATTTATAAATATCATTTTAGAGCACACATTTGAAATCGACGATCGGGCTCGATATCCTATGGTTAAATTAAAATCAGGAGGCGAGGCTGTAATTTCGCCAGCTGCGAGGTAGAAAATAATAGTTTTAACATGCCAAAAAGCTGCTGTGTCGTTTATTGCACCTCAAACATTAAAACAAATCCAGAGTTACGTGTTTCTGTACTTCCTCTTAGAAGAAAGGACAGTATACAACAGAAGAGCTCTGTGGCTTCAGGCTTGATCGCCGTTCAAATGACAGCTGGTTTCCCCAAAAGTGGGCGGGGCTGTAAAGTGACGTAGGAAAGATCCTCAGCTCGCTGATTGGATGTTTTAGCCGCAATGCACGTCGGGATATGGTGTTAATGCGATATGAAATCCGAAAAAAAAAATCAGAGTTTAGGATGGCCGAAGACACTACACTACCCATAATCCCCAGCTATCGTTTGGGACTACAGTCCCGTTGACAAACCCCGTGATTAATCTTCAAGCTCTGGGATTGGATGTTGGAGTGGCAGTGCGCCAAGGTTACGCCGAGCGCCAAACAGCTCTTTGAAAACGCCCCCCCAGAACTACACATGCTGGCTATTGTGTTTCGCACTGGTTTCGCAACATGTTCTATGGCACGCCTCTACTGGGAATTGTAGTTTTAAAAGACGTTTTCGTTTTTCCCAAAATTAGAAGTTGACAGTATTAAACTGTGTACAGCCCTGGGGGTTTAGGGGATAGGAAACAAATTGGTGTGTACAAATGTAAAACATGTAATTAATAAATGGGTGAAAAAAAGCATTGTTACTTTGTAATTCTACTCCACTACAATTCAGAGGTTAACCTGGTATTTTTACTCCACTACATTTATTTTAGTTACTTTGCAGATTCTGATTAATGATGTGAAATATAAACAACCCTTAAAGCAGACTTTAGTTACACCTGAGTAAAATTCAGGGAAAGGTGATTGTCAAGTGTCAACAATCAGGAGAGATATTAGTTGGTGCTTGAGAAGACTAAACATTTATCTGCAGATCTCTAAAGTATATTCATTACTCGTTATTCTCTACTAATAGTTAATTAAAAACTGTATATAATAGCTATTTTGCACATCCCTTTCAAGATTTTCTAAGGTTTATTGACATATCATATACACAACTATGTTGAAGTTATGCAATTAATGAAAAACTTGGGTCACAGGTTCCTCAACAGTGCATTACAAGACATCTATCAATATGTGTGTATACCTCCACCATTAAACTCAAATTCTGCACATGTCTTATACTATCTACATACATAAGAGTATAATTAATATATATATAATATCAGTTAAAATAAGTGCTTCACACAGTTAACATTGCAGGAAAGCAATATATTAGACGTTAAGTACTTTGTCAGGCTTAATATTTATCTGTAGATAGATACCCCCAAAGCTTTTTTCTTATTTGAAAGAAGACCTTAACCTAAAGTATTCTTTAATGTGTTAATAAAGGTTAATTAGTTTGTCTGTTTTGCACATCCTCATATTAATATCTTTGTACATCAGGCACTAAACTGTTTTATTGTAGAGATCACTTACAGTATCTTCTTGATTTTTTATATTCTATATTTCTATCATTGACCTTCTACTTTCCCCCTATGAAAGTATGTACTTTTAATATTTTATTCATCAAATAACATTATTCAACAAAAATAACATTATTCAACAAAAATAATTAAATAACGTGCTTTAACCACTAGGCGGTGCACACAAGGTACACACAGTATACTAATAATAACTTTGTATTATTAGTGTAGGACACTTATGTATGTATAACATCTGAAGATGTGTAGTTTTATTCATGTTTTTACATAATTGTACAGGATATTGCTATATTATTTCTCATGTTTTACTTCTACACATTAATATCTGATTTGTAAAACATCACAGACAGAAAGGTATATCCGTCATTTAATGGTAAGCTATTGAAATTGTGATTCCATAGATGTGTCTCCCATCACCCAAATCCCCTGACTATTCTCTCAACTCAGTATTTACATTCTTATGTCCTTTTCTATCAGCTGTGCACCATTATGGTGTAAATATAACCTATCTACCAATTGGATCAAATATAAAAGTCAGCCGAATTAGTATTGATACTGCAAGGAGACGTATTTTGTGAAAAGAAATGTAAGATGTTGTTTAATTGTTGATATATTTATGATCCACGTCACGTATTCAGTTTCGGCGGCAGTTCTTCCTGTTTGTCCAGAAGTCTTCTCATCAGGGCTCTATACATAAAGAACTATGGCAGATATGTAATATTTAATGCGGCCGAACCGTGTATTACAATGCCGTTATGTGATGACTTTCAAAGAGAAAAGCAAGAACACTCGGAATAAAGTATTTTTTTTTTTTTTTTTAATGTTTTCGGATTTCACATCGCATAAACACCATATCCCAACGTGCATTGCGGCTAAAACATCCAATCAGCGAGCTGAGGATCTTTCCTACGTCTGTTTCCGGTATTGTTCCATTTATGCTACATTGAAGGGTGGAATTGACTACACATCTTCAGAAACATAATTTGCTTCAGATATACTGTAACTCATAGCAATATTGTAACCATTAAGAAAAGCCAACTGCATTAAAAACCCAGTTAACAAACACTAGGTAAAGTATTTTTCCTTCAGTAATGAAGATGTAATTCCAATGTAGACACACCTGGGGTCGCTGTTCAGTCTGTTACGCTGAGCCATGCATTGTCTGGACCGTAAAAGGGACGAAGAAGACAAAGTGAAGTGACGTACTTCCGGTTCAATGTGAAAACATTCCCAGTTAAACAACAGAAACAAATCGCTTAATAAAAAGATAAAACACTGGCATGTAATCTACGTTAGAATAAATAGAATGGTTTTGAATAATAGATGAAAGTAAAATCTACGTCACTTTACAGCCCCACCCACTTTTGGGGAAACCAACGCTGTCATTTGAACGGCGATCAAGCCTGAAGCCACAGAGCTCTTCTGCTGTCCTTAGAGGAAGTTTGAGGTGTTTGAGGTGCAATAAACGACACAGCAGCTTTTTGGCATGTTAAAACTATTATTTTCTGCCTCGCAGCTGGCGAAATTACAGCCTCGCCTACTGATTTTAATTTAACCATAGGATATCGAGCCCGATCGTCGATTTCAAATGTGTGCTCTAAAATGATATTTATAAATGACTATTATCATTATTATAAGCAAGACAATAAATGGCAAAGATATGTAGAAAATAAACGTATTTGAGATAAGTTCATAACAAACGTAACGTGGGAGAAAATATGTTTCTAGAAGATATGTAGAAAATAAACGTATTTGAGATAAGTTCATAACAAACGTAACGTGGGAGAAAATATGTTTCTAGAAGATATGTAGAAAATAAACGTATTTGAGATACGTTCATAACAAACGTAACGTGGGAGAAAATATGTTTCTAGAAGATATGTAGAAAATAAACGTATTTGAGATAGGTTCATAACCAACGTAACGTGGGAGAAAATACGTTTCTAGCTAAACGTAATTGAGAATGCAGTTTAGTTCTGTGGGAACGTAATTTTTAGGAGACAGGGTTGAGTATTTACTGGAGTTACTTCACCCAAAATCAGCCTCTATTGAGAATGCCACAATGAGAGCAACAGGAGGTGAATCAATGAGACTGGAAAACTGCAACATGGGCAGCTAACGCTCTGTAGGGACAGACAGATGTGTAGGGGTAAAAGAAAAAATAACTCTCAAATCTGGGTCCTCATCTGCACTTGACCATGATAGAAATCCTGAGTTGTTGTTTTCGGTGATCACCAGTTGGCTTGGTGATCACCGAAAACAACAACTCAGGATTTCTATCATGGTCAAGTGCAGATGAGGACCCAGACTTGAGAGTTCTTTTTTAAACCAGAACCATTCAGGAGTAACCCAGAAGACACAAAAGGGGGCCAATTGAAGTGAGGAAGGTGAAAGAATATAGTATTTACTGGAGTTACTTCACCCAAAATCAATTATTTGTTGATTAAGTGTATTGGTATTTGGGGTGAGATTCCCCAGGTGGCATAGTTGGTCACTAATGTATTCCCCCTATAATCAAATATAATCAAATTTTGAATATAATTGACTTGGACTTGGTTGTGAAAACAGTGAGTGGTGGAAAGTCCCTAAATACTGTAATTAAGTACAATTGTGAAGTACTTGTATTTTACTTGAATATTTACATTTTTTGTCCGGCAGTGGCTCAGTCAGTAGGGGCTTGTTCTGGGAGCCGTAGGGTCGCCGGTTCAAGTCCCCCACCAGACTTAAAGTATGGAGTGTGGACTGCTACTTGGAGAGGTCCCAGTTCACATCCTGGGCCCTGCCGTGGTGCCTTTGAGCAAGGCTCCGGACAACCGGCAAGCCAATCCCCAGATATGTATTATATGGAAAATAACTAATTTTCTCTGTTTTTATCATGAAAAACAACAGTGATTTCATGTATTCAAAATGGCATTTAAAGGGTTAAAATCATGAAAATGATTAAATATTTGGTATTTTTGATTAGGGCTGAAGTTGCTTTAAAGATTAAACCCACAAATCTTGTGAAACAAATATTTTAATATAATGTTTTTATCAACGTTTTTGGCAGAGGACATTTTTGTCCCGAATGGTCAATTAGGGTAGTCCATATTTAAAAACAGTGAATTATAGACCCATCAGTTTGCAGTAACACAACCAAAGTCCGGTATCACTCTGGACAAAAATGTCCAGAGTGATACTGGAGGGTTAAAGCTGAATCTAAATCAAATCAAAATCAAATCAAGGTTTATTTATAAAGCACATTTAAAAACGATTTTTGGTCGGGCCAAAGTGCTGTACATGTAATAACTACAATCACATAAAAACACATTTCTATAATCACAATAAAAGACAATAAATTACAACAGATATTTAAAAAAATAAAACACAAGGAAAAGTCAGGAGTCGTGCTCCGCTCTGACTAAAAGGCCAGGGAGAAGAAGTGTGTCTTAAGAGTAGATTTAAAAACCCCTAGGGTCTGGGCCGACCTCACATGGAGGGGCAGAGTGTTCCAGAGCCTCGGGCCAGCTGCTGCGAAGGCTCGGTGCCCTCGGGTTTTGAGCCTGGTCTTGGGCACTACCAGCAGCAGCTGGTCAGCAGACCTTAAAGCTCTGGCTGGGGTGTAGCGCTGGAGGAGTTCAGCTATATAGGCCGGAGCCAGCCCATTTAGTGCTTTAAAAACAAATAAAAGGAGTTTAAAATCAATTCTGAACCGAATTGGAAGCCAGTGTAGTGAGGCCAGAATTGGGGTGATGTGGTCACGCTTTTTATGGCCAGTAAGAAGACGTGCAGCTGCGTTCTGGACTAGCTGCAGGCGTTTAATTGAGGCCTGGTCCATACCCACGTACAGAGCGTTGCAGTAGTCCAACCTCGAGGAAACAAAGGCGTTAATAACCCTTTCCAGGTCCTCAAACGATAAAAACGACTTGGTCTTGGCCAATAGTCGTATTTAAAAAAAGCAGGTTTTGACTACGCTGCTGACCTGCTTATCGAATTTAAAAGCGCTATTGAAGGTCACTCCAAGGTTCGTGACAGAGGGGAGGATATTATTTTTGAGGGAGCCCAGAATATCAACCTGGGAGGCTAGAGGTTGGGGTCCTAAAGACATTGATTAACTTCTGGATGCCACCAAGAGCAGGAAGAATGTCCCCCACATGACCTCGTCTGTAACCTGGAGACTTGAGGATGGACTCAGACAAGATACAAAACATAACAAGACATGTGGAGAGACGATGCTTTAGTTACTTTCAAATGGAACCCAAAGCAAGAAGAGGAGTCTTAATGTGATTTCCAGTGATTGTATCAGAATTGTTTTCATTGAGATCCATACACCAATGGTTTTTATCTCAACACCGCTTGGCTGGGAAGAAAAGAGGAGCCAGTATGAACCAGCTGTTGCAGAGCAGTTGGCTTTTAAATCAGATAACATGACTGTACATGTGATCAGGAATGTATTTTCTGTATGATAATTAAATTCATGATAAGCGCATGTGCAAGTGTTTTTGAAATAATGTAACAGACACATTTTCTTTACAGATGGAACTTTGATGTTTGTGTATTAAGGGTGCAAGCTTTTTATGTAGTTATTAAGTGTTAATGTATCTTGAATTTGCATAAAGAGTTGATACAATTATTCTCCTGATCCAGGAGGGAAAGCCGCTCTTATTTCCAAGTCATTTGTAGTAGTGAGGGTCCCGGTACCCCCAGCCTCCTTGCCTGCCTTGTCCCCTAGCCAGAGGATGATGATGAGGCAAGGGGTCTTGGAGCCTGGTGTTTTTCCACTTCCTTTCTGTCTCAATCTCCATTCACCCCCCCTTCTGCAATCTGCGCTAACTCTTTTGCAATGGCACTGGGGTGGCTGCACCCTTCTTGTAGCTTTGCTTAGATTGTGATTGGTTTAAAAAATACAATCAAGATAGAGCATGTCTTTACCCAGAAGCAGGATGATGAAGTGTGGAAGCAGACCACAGAGGCTCCTGCTCATTCAAAACCATAATGACTGCCCCTGAAAAGGGGTGTGGTGCACAACTATGCACCACACCACAATACTTTTTTTAATTAAATGAACAGAATCTCTAACATAACTTAGATTGAAAGAAGGGGGCAGGATTTCCTGTAAATGTGGATTGACACAGAAAGGAATACAGCCACGGTTTAACTGACTGAGAATCCAAGTTCAGCTTGAAGCTCACACTCATGTAACTTCAAACAATCACACATTGTTGTCTTTTGTTTCATGATTTTCTCAGTAAAGTAAAAATAAATGTATGTTAAAAATATTAAATAATAATTTGTATGAATTATAATCGTATGATTGTATTATTTATTTATTGTATTCTTGTTTTATTCAGTCCTGTGTGAATTGGCTTCTACTGCTTTTAAAAGTTCATCAATCACAAAGTTATATGTTACTTGGTTAACATTTTTATTTTTGTTCTTGGCTTTTGAAACACTTTCAAAAGCCAACCTAAAGTTTGAATGATTGCTAGAAATATCAATATGTTTTACAGTTACAGAAATACTGCACTAGAAAGAAGTAAACTGGTTAAAACACTTTACAAAAGTACATGAAACAGCCAAGTGAATTCAGAGTGTTACGTTTAATATACCTCTCACTTTCGTTTCCTCAAAAGTATGATGCATTGTTGTGGTGCAACAATGGGTGCGGTTCGAATTTACTTGGAAAAACATACTGACTTACCCTGGCCAAGGTGAAAACCAGTTTGGTCTTGGATTTAGTAGTACACATATCAATTAAAAGCCAGGTCCTCTGGTCTTTCTTAGGCTGTTCAACAATCATGGGCTGTAATATTAAAAGCCGCCTAACTGTGGGTATTTGATATTTATAGTATATTTTAACATCATTTGGGGATTTTTCCCAAAGTTTCCTTCTAGCAATCCTTTCCACTTCCTTTGCATTAACAAGCTTAATATATACACACCCAGTTTATTATGATGTATCTGTTAAAACTGGTTCACTGAACGTGTTTATATTATTTGTTGATTAAGTGTATTGGTATATGGGGTGAGATTCCCCAGGTGGCATAGTTGGTCACTAATGTATTCCCCCTATAATGAAATCTAATCAAATCCAACATTGACAAGCACAAAAACAGGAAAGAGATGATTGGCTCACAGTTGTTGTGGCAACATCTGATTTATTTGTTAAATTAAAGAAGCAAACCTCATTTAGTCAGCTGCTTGATTTGGAAGTTGGAAAAGAAAAGGGATTGAAAATAATTAGAGTGAAGATAGTCTATTTTGATTCGCATCTTTAGACTCAAATGCTTTTACATTATTGGGTTTCATTAATAAATATAACATTACTAATGGAGGGTTGTAAGCTCACACATCTCCAACACCATCGTGAAGTTTGCTGACAACACGACCGTCATCGGCCAGATCACCGACGGCAACGAGACGGCGTACAGAGAGGAGGTCGAAAACCTGACATCTTGGTGCCAGGATAACAACCTCCATCTAAACGTCAGCAAAACCAAGGAGTTGATTGTGGACTACAGGAAGCAGCAGAGAGAGGGTCACGCCCCCCATCGCCATCAATGGGACTACGTTCTTCACACCACCACCATCACCAAAAAAGCTTGACAGCGGCTCTTCTTCCTCTGCAGGCTAAGGAGGTTCAACATGGACTCCAGGATACTCTGCAACTTCTACAGGTGCACCATAGAGAGTATCCTGACTGGCTGCATCACGGCCTGGTACGGCAGCTGCACGGCCCTCAATCGGAAGACTCTACAGATGGTGGTGAAAACTGCACAGAACATCACCAGGACGGAGCTGCCATCCATGGAGGATCTTTACTCCCAGCGGCTCAGGAAGAAAGCCCTCAGGATTATAAAAGACCCCCATCACCCCAGCCACAAACTGTTCTGTCTGCTGCCGTCTGGCAGGCGGTACCGCAGCATCCGGACTAAAACCACCAGACTCAGGGACAGTTTCATCCCACAGGCCATAAGACTGTAGTGGCAATTTCTTATACTACTAGTTATGGTAAAACCAAATGATGATATTATGCTGAGAAAATTGCTTGGTCAGCTCAACCTGTTGTATCCCAGTAGCTTCCTGCCAAGGTCGTATAGATAGATAGATAGATAGATAGATAGATAGATAGATAGATAGATAGATAGATAGATAGATAGATAGATAGATAGATAGATAGATAGATAGATAGATAGATAGATAGATAGATAGATAGATAGATAGATAGATAGATAGATAGATAGATAGATAGATAGATAGATAGATAGATAGATAGATAGATAGATAGATAGATAGATAGATAGATAGATAGATAGTACTTTATTGATCCCAAATTGGGAAATTGTTTTTGTTACAGCAGCATAATAGACAAGGCATTTTACAATAAAACAAAACTACAAAATAAACAAGAATAGAAAGAAAAATAAAATAAAATAGAAAATATACATGCAGATATTATATATACAAATATATATATATACATTCAAAATATATGACATATGGAATATGGAGTATTACAAATTGTAAAATGTACAACGTGGTTTTATTTCTAGAGAAACTATGGAGCAGAGAGTTCTCTTCCAGCCAGAGGTGATTTGTTGTACAGTATTATAGCAGTGGGCAGGAATGTTTTCCAGTATCTGTCCTTGAGACAGGGGAGCTGCAGCAGTCTGTTGGAGAAGGAGCTCCGTTGACTGTCCAGCTGCAGGTGGAGAGGATGGCTGGGGTTATCCATGATGGACAACAGCCTGTTCAGTGTCCTCCTCTCCACCACAGCTTCAAAGGGGTCCAGCTTAATGCCGATGACTGACCCAGCTTTCCTGATCAGTTTATTGATCCTGCTCTTATGCTGCCCCCCCAGCAGACCGCAGCAAAGAAGAGTGCACTAGCCACCACAGACTGATAGAAGATCTCCAGCATCTTGCTGCATACGTTGAAGGATCTCAGCTTCCTCAGAAAATAGACTCGGCTCATCCCCTTCTTGTACACAGCGTCAGTGTTGATCCTCCAGTTCAGCCCATTGTCTACAGTAAGTGCACTCCCAGGTACTTGTAGTCCTCCACAACAGCCACATCCTCTCCTAGAATGCACAGGGGCAGAGGAGGAGATGTCCTCTTCCTCCTGAAATCAATGACCATCTCTCTGGTCTTGGCCACATTCAGAAGCAGATGATTTCTTCCAGTCCACTCAACAAAATCACCCACCAGCGCTCTGTACTCCTCCTCCCGTCCATCCCTTATACACCCTACCACAGCAGTCATCCGAAAACTTCTGCAGGTGGCAGGACTCTGAGTTGTATTGAAAGTCAGAGGTGTATAAGGTGAACAGGAAGGGAGACGGCACAGTCTCCTGTGGGGCTCCAATACTACCAACCACCACATCAGACAGCACACTGCCCAGCCGGACGTACTGTGGTCTGTCCGTGAGGTAGTTGGTAATCCAGGAGATGGTGGACGAGTTTACCCTCATAGCCTGCAGCTTGTCACTCAGTAGCCGAGGCTGGATCGTGTTGAATGCGCTGGAGAAATCAAAAAAGGTGATTCTCACAGTGCAACCCGATCCATTCAGGTATGAGTGAGCACGCTGCAGCAGGTAAATAATGGCATCGTCCACTCCCAGGTGAGGCTGGTAGGCAAATTGTAGAGGGTCAAGGAATGATCTCACCTGCGGTCTGAGATGGGCCAAGACCAGTCTCTCAAGCACCTTCATCACATGAGATGTGAGTGCTACAGGGCAATTTGAACAATGAGACTCTTGTTCCTTATGAGAGCATTGTAAGATAACAGTCAGCAGAAAATGTTATCTTTCTTTGTCTGCACAGCAACAGGTCCTCTATAAATCACACACACACATTTCCCTCTGTGTCCACTCCTGCAAACCACTTTTGTATTTTGCATGACTGTACCTGCAAGCTTGCATAAAGAAACTACTAAGACAACTCTGTTTGCTTTCACCAGTTTATTATTGATTACTCTCATTGTACATCTTTACAGTATTGATGAGGTTAAATTATCCACAACAACTGTTAAACACCTGAACTTGAAACAATATCTTAACATTAATCTGGTTGCTACTTAGAAATTATTTATCTAATATATCATTCCATCACTTGCACTATTTCACTTTTTCACTTTTTCACTTTTTTACAATTTTTCCTTTTGTATTTACTTATTACTTGCACTATTTTGTTGTGTTTATCTGTTTTGTTTTATTGTATTGCACTGTTGGAGGAGCATGGGACCTAAGATTTTCATCGTCATAATTACACTGTAGCTATGCACGTATGACAAATAAAAGCCTTGAAACCTTGAAGGGTAACACATTTAGAATATAATTGACTTGGACTTGGTTGTAAAAACAGTCAGTGGTGGAAAGTACCTAAGTACGTTTACTCAAGTACTTAAGTACAATTGTGAAGTACTTGTACTTTACTTGAGTATTTCCATTTTTAGCTACTTTGTACAATTCAGAGGTAAATCTTGTACTTTTACTCCACTACATTTATTCAATACCTTTAGTTACTTGACAGATTTGGATTAATAATGTGAAATATAATCAACACTTAAAGGTCCCCTATACTGTTTTTCATCAATATATTATAGGTCTCAGATATATACTAAACATGTCTCTGAAGTGTTTTGCTCCAAATACCAAACAGATCATTGTAGCATCCCATAATCCCCTCTGTTTCAGCCCTGTTTCAAAAGTGCTGATTCTCTGTCTGTTACTTTAGATGAATATAAGGAGCCACTCCCCACGCCCCTCTGAGAGATATTTGGTTAAAAAGAACACAATGGTGCTCTCGGAGGAGATTCAGGTGATACGGTGTGGGGGGGGGGGGTCCTTGGTTGGTTATTAAGGATAAGGGTTATTATAATAAAATCATATCATATATATTACTCTTAAATGGGCAAATCTGTAACAGAGTATTCCTACACTCTGGTTCTTCTACTTTGAATTAAAAACACAATCTGAGTACTTCTTCCAGCTCTGAAAACAGTCCTTATGTTTTCTGAAATATTGGGATTTTTGTTTGTAATTCTCTTTTTTAAGTTGTATCAGTTACTGGCAGGAAGTTAACATACAAAGTGAGTGCTTTGAACGAGAAATACAGTTACATAAATAAATAAACTAAATGTATGTCGATTGTCTGCTTTGCCTTTGCCCCTTGGGATGCAGGAAAGTTTCGTTGTACACACCTTTTGAAGAAAAAAGAAAGTGAAACCTATAAGAAACATCAGGCTCCCACACCTCTGCATACGTAAGCAAACTGGGCATGGCGACCAAAGATTGGCCTCACCGATTGGCTAAGGGAGGGTTTATAAGCAGCCACTTCATACAGTTTCTTTGAAAACAGATGGTAGTTTGTTTTTCAAAAACCCGTGCAGAAAGAAGAAGAAAAGGAGTAAAAGGAACATTTATAATTTATCCAAAGCAGGGGCTGGCAAATCTTGTGACTTTCATAAAAATAAACACTGACTTAAATCTAATCGACCAGTTTGATTTAACTAAATTACAATACAACAACTTGTATCTGTGGAATCTTTTTGTTGGTCACGACAACTGTCAGCCCCTGCTTTGGCGGGTCTTGGACCCAACTCTGGTGAGTCAGAACATGTTCAATACATTTTCAGTGTTATCTACATCTACTGTGTTTTGTTTGTAAACAGAGTGTTTACAAACATGTTAGGGTTAGGTTTAGAACTTTGAAAAACTATAACGTTCTGTTATAAGCATAAAACTAATAAAACGTAAAAAGTCATACAAACTTTTACTTTAATTTTTTTACCACCTAACTGTTCTGTCTCTTTGTTCCTCCAGAGGAGTTCAGACCTTCTCACCATGCAGGTAGTCTACATTATTTTATTTGTATATAAAAAAATATATATATATTGAAATGACTGTACATCTGTTTAGCACATTTATTTTTTATTTACTTAAGCCTGTGCACTATTTTATGTCTTAAATTAAAATGTTTACTTAGGTTATCTACTTTTATACATATTTGTTTGAGCACCGATGAAGAGCTTGAGAACTAAGCATTTCATTTCTGCTTTTTCTGTAACTGCTTATCAAACTTTACAGAAACATTTGAATAGAAGATCATTTCCGTTTTCCATGCATTAATATACTGGACAAGTAAGACACATCTCTTTTTATTTGATTTCATTCCAGAAACAAACAAAAAAAGTTGTAACTTTTACTGAACATTTTCAATTTGAACAGTATTGCTCAGCTTTACATGTTGACATACAGGGCTCAAACAAAAGCACAGTGTTGTGCGAGACTGTTGCGCCTGCATACTGTAGGTTGGTCTTTGTTTAACTGAAACTAAAATGCAGGATGGGAAAAGAAGCTTTAGAAAATGAAGCACTACCTCAAATGTGCACTCAGCAATACCACAGGCAAAGCATTCAGCCGTTCCTAACAGACGTGTTTTCCACTAATGACAATAAAGACTTTAACATCAGAAGATGGTAACATTTTGTTTTCTCCACTCAGACGGACAGAAGCACACAACAAGATCCACAAGTGCCTGAGAGTGAAGAGATGTCTTCATCCACTCCCCCCGAGCCAGAACCCTCCTCACCCCAAAGGTATCGTCTAAGAAATAAAATGCTGTATTAACTGAAACTAGTTAAGTAGTAGTTACTAGGTATTGGGTCCCATGAAACTGAGTCAAGTAAACTTAAAAATACAGCTTTCCGTGGGTCGAATGAGTCAATCATACTGAACTTTAATATTTATTTTTCTCTAACATTGATCACTCTGCATTCAAGTTACAGAAAGAGACTTAACACGTCACCACAACTTGATATTTAACGGCTTGTTTTTATTTATCTTTGTCTAAACCTGCTGCAGATCTCAATGCAAAATATAAACATGTGAAAGTAAACTTATGCAACTGATCATTTGTTTTTTTCTCCTGGCTGTGTAATTGTACTGAACTCCAGTATATAGCATTATATATATATGGTTTGTTTCTATTCACAACAAGAAGAGATCTTCAATCCAACACATCGCCCTTTAGCACACTTAGCTAAGTTAAATCAGCCATTGACAATCTGTTAGCTTTTGTCAATATGCTTTATGAATTCAGTACATGGAGCATTGTTGTGCTAAAAGTTAAATAACAATCTTAAGCATATGATTTTGTCCTGTGAATAAAGTCAAACCTTTATATTTATTTTGTAGGGAAAAAGACCAGCATCAGGAAGATCGTCCCGGTGCCACTGATTCTAATTCAGGGACATCACCAACAGCAAATACACAAAATATGTCGACTGCAAATCTTATACCTATCACCATGGATAATGAAGCTATAAAAGTTTCTGACAAAAAGTCAAGTATTAATCGAGAAATGAAACGTAACTTAGGTATAGAAGAAACATCGGCCATGCCACCTTCCTTAAAAAGACGTCTTAAGGATCAGGATAATCAATATGCTGCAGAAATGAAAAGTGGTGAATTTCAGATGTTCGATGAGGTTCAACGAAGCGATGTCGCAACACACACAGAGAGCATCTTATGTGAACATATAGATGAAACTTTGCAGAGACGTCCAACTGAAGTTAAAAACAATGATTTAAACACCCATTATAGTCCATGTTCGATGAGAGAAGGTGATATTGATCCCACTGACCTAAATCCAATCGACCAGTTTGATGTAAATGTTTCTGTTGGACACGACGACTGCCAGCCCCTGCATGGGCTGGTCTCATACCCAAATCTGGTGAGTCAGAACATTTTCAATACATTTTCTGTTTTTCTATATGTATTGTGTTTTGTTTGTATATTCTCCGTGTGACTTTGAAAAACTGGCCTATAAAGTTCTGTTTTCTCCACTCAGACGGACAGAAGCACACAACAAGATCCACAAGTGCCTGAGAGTGAAGAGATGTCTTCATCCCCTCCCACCGAGCCAGAACCCTCCTCACCCCAAAGGTATGGTCTAAGAAATAAAATGCTGTATTAACTGAAACTAGTTAAGTAGTAGTTACTAGGTATTGGGTCCCATGAAACTGAGTCAGGTAAATGTAAAAATACAGCTTTCCGTGGGTCGAATGAGTCAATCATACTGAACTTTAATATTTATTTTTCTCTAACATTGATCAGTCTGCATTCAAGTTACAGAAAGAGACTTAACACGTCACCACAACTTGATATTTAACGGCTTGTTTTTATTTATCTTTGTCTAAACCTTCTTCAGATCTCAATGCAAAATATAAACATGTGAAAGTAAACTTATGCAACTGATCATTTCGTTTTTTTCTCCTGGCTGTGTAATTGTACTGAACTCCAGTATATAGCATTATATATATATATATAGTTTGTTTCTATTCACAACAAGAAGAGATCTTCAATCCAACACATCGCCCTTTAGCACACTTAACTAAGTTAAATCAGCCATTGACAATCTGTTAGCTTTTGACAATATGCTTTATGAATTCAGTACATGGAGCATTGTTGTGCTAAAAGTTAAATAACAATCTTAAGCATATGATTTTGTCCTGTGAATAAAGTCAAACCTTTATATTTATTTTCTAGGGAAAAAGACCAGCATCAGGAAGATCGTCCCGGTGCCATTGATTCTAATTCAGGGACATCAACAACAGCAAATAAACAAAATGTGTTGCTTGCAAATGTTATTCCAATCACCATGGATAATTTAAATGAGCTACTACATATGTATGTCTATAAGTTACGTTGTATTCATGTAATGAAACGTAATTCAGAAATAGAATCTGGATTCAGTATTGCTGCACCGTGTGCCGGCAGACCTTTCCAAATGTTCCTAAAACACCGTCTTAAGAACGACCATAAACAATATGCATATGCTGTTGTTGTAATGGAAGATTTTAAAGGAAATATTTTTAAAGCTGAGTATCCAGATCCTTGTAAGAAAAAACACAGTGAGGAAATTTTAATTGGAGAACTAGATAATTTTTTGCAGAAATGTGGAACCAAAGTTAGGTACATTTATATATATACCTATAATAGTCCATGTTTAAAGAGCCGAGGTAAAATACCTGGCTGTATGTTTCAACTTATAGAGAAAGCCTATCAATGGGACAGTCAATTTGGCATTGTGACTAAAGTGTGCTTCGAAGTGCCTTGGGGACTATGTGGACCAGGTATCTTTAAAAGACAACATGACTTCTCAAGTTGGTTAGTTGGTTACAGTGCTCTTTATCCAGATGTTAACTTGTGCCCGGAAATCCGCTTTACCCTGGACACAAAAAAATTAGAACAAGAATATAAACCTCCCCTTATTAACGAAAATATTAAAGATAGACACAAAGACGTACAAGAAGCCTTTAAGTCTGCTCACAATGGTTTTCACGGGTTGGCTAATAGTTCTGAAGGATTTCTGAAAAGTCAGCATTTGGAGCATGGCTTGAAATACATTGACTCACTCAAATTTCCCCCAGAGTTCTCTGATACAATAATTGAAACTTTGAGAAAGAATTGGATTAAATTGGTTGACCATAGTTATCTTAAAACTAAAATAACATCAGATTTCAACTATGCAGTAGTCAAACTCACAATCAGAGATATTAGGTTAGATCTGGGTAATAACAACTTCTTTCAGATTCACCAGGTCCCGCCAGGCGCTGAGGTGGAGGAGTGAGATTATGTTCAATTGATTAATACTTCATTTTGGTCACAATTTATGTGACACAAGATTTAATTTAATTTTCATTTAATATATATATTTGAATTTAATAAAACATTGACCTTAACCTTTTGTAGTAAAACAAAGGTTTTGGGGCTTTTTTGAAACACTAAATGGCATTCAGACTGTGTTGAATTATTACTATTGGTACAGGTTTTGGAGGGATGCTTTTTTTAAATTTTATAATATAATAACGTTGAGTTCCAATTGTAATTAGTGCTCTAATTATTTTTGAACTCAAGTGTTTGTCTGGATGTTTGTTGTCTGCATCTGTCCTGAGCTCTTAAATAAAATAAATAATAAAAACTCACATTGAAACTGTGTTGGCTTTGTTCCCTCATTAGCAACTAAATGTCCCCGTCCGTCCAACAGGTGTGTGGACATGAACGAGACACGTAAGTAGGTGAGGACAAAGAAATGGACAAAGAGACAGAGGGTGGATGGAGTAAAGGCAGGAAGGACATCATCCACATTTGACTATACCCCAAAATCAGCAACTGGATCTCCTACCAAAATGAGTTAAATAAAATAATGCAGAATTTGACAGGACAAAGTAGTTTGAACTATACGTGTTCCTTTATGTTACCTAACAATATAGAAGAAGGGGAAAGGGAACAACCATTCAGTCGTTGTGCATCTTTGTCACAGGAAAATATCTCTGCCTCTGATACACCTGCACAGGTGTGGGATTTCTGAGAAGTTTAGAGGTGTTTTCATTTTTGGTATAAAGTTGTTTTGTTTTTTTTTGTGTGATATTTGTTTACATATTATACTATGATATTGTTTTCTGACAAACTATACTTTAATTGTTTTATCTCATGCTGTTCTATGAGTTTTTGTATAAACACTAAACTTTGACTTTTTTTGTACATAATATACTGTCTTTTTTTACTATGCTCTATTTTCAAATACTCTACTATTAATCTTTTCAACATGATATACTTTTAGACTTTTTAGGATATTTTTGACATACTCTACAATTACTTTTTTTGTACATGTTATACTATAAAACATATTTCTGACATACTACTATGTCTTACTTACATATATACTATTTTATTTTTAAAAAGATATTATACAATTTGCTCTTATTGTACGTCGCTTTGGATAAAAGCGTCAGCTAAATGGAAAGTCATGCTATGACCTTTTCTCAGATATCTTATGAAACACGACAGTAACATTTTCTATGATATCTTTCCACATACTATACTTTGACTTTTTTTCAGACATTCAATTATATCACCTTTTTCTGACATCTTTTGACATACTCTACAATTAATTGTTCAACTCAATATACTAAGACTTTTAATGATTTTTCTTTCCAACATACAATACCAAAATTGTTTCATGACATCCTATACCATGACTTAACATTTTTGTGATACTACATTGTGATTTTTAATTCAACATAACATGCCTTCTTATGATTTTATTTCAAATACAATGCCATTACTTATTTCGGAATGTTTCAACATATTCACTTTGACTTATTTTAAACCTGAGCTACTATGACTTTGTATGACATGATTTACTATGATTTTCTTTCAACATACTATACTTTGACTCATAGGATCATAGTATAGTATGATTTTTTATTATATTCACAACATACTATGATATTCTATGACATTGTACTACATACATTCATTTCATTTTTTTCGCCAAAATAAGCTTTTAATTTGTTTATATTTTTCCACATTATATGCTTTGACTTTTTTTGTCAAACCGGCTTGATTTTCAAGATTTCTTTCAACAAATTGACATTTTTTTTCCGATAAAAAAAAACAATAGCTTGATATACCATAGCTTTAAATATTTTTGCAAAAGACTATATTTTGACTTTTTTTCAACATAATATGCTATGACTTGTTTTCTGATATGTTTGGACACACTAAACAGTTTTTTACGACAAACTAGTTTGAATTTTGTTAAACATGCTATACTATACCTTTTTATGGTATTTTATAGTTTTTAAAAATACTACACTATGATTTCTATATTTTTGAGTTACTGTGTTTTTTTACGTAAAGATGCCTGAACTATGACTATGCCTTTTTTCAGAACCAAGTCATTCTCCAGCTGCTTTCACTTCAGACACAACAGCACAAAATCAGAGCACTGCGTTACATTACAAAAGTCGTATTTATTTGATTGTTTTAATTTAGTTTTTTTAATAAACCAAGATATATGGAGGTTGCTCCTTCCTCCAGCTACACAGGGATTGTTTTCAACAGCACAAAAGATAGTGACCCTCTGATTTGATTTCCTTTATTAGTAGTTTCATTACTGATACATGACCTTGTCAGATACCATTGTCCCAGCACACATTGTAATTATTTTTCACATGGAACTTTAAGAATTGGCACAAACCATATACAAATGAAAATCCCTGTATACAGGATTGATTTCAAACAGAGGAAATAAATTAACACATTTCTGCAAATGGCATGGACACAAGATCAAAACAAAGGGTTGAATCTTGATAAGAAATCATGTCTTTTGTATGTTGTAAACAGACTGTTGGTCCTAAATACTTAAGAACCGGTCTGAGTGGAGTACATAGCACGATATGTGCAAACAACAGTTTATACTCAGTCTGTTATTTCCTACTTTGTGAGGAAGAGAAGTTAAAAACAACAAGAAAATACAAAAAAACATGTTAAATATACACATATTAAATACAAAAATCAAGAGGTCTCACACCAGAAGTCCACACTGGAGTTCCAGCTTCTTCAGGTTTCAAAACATAAGATTGGTCAAGAGCAGTGACGACTGGTCATTAGGGGCAGGTGGGGCACAGCCCCACCTAGTGTCAGCAGAAAGTATTACACATAATGATTACAAAAAATGGAAAGAGATGCAAAAAAAGAAATGAAAAAATATATAAAATATATTTTAAGGTCATGTTTAATCATCTGATTCGTCTGTACATTGCTGTTTTAGTCTGTGTTCTTCTAATTAGTGTCTACAGTGCCGTTTTGAGCCATGTGGGACAAAACCTGATCATGCCCCACCCTTTCACTGTCAAAGTGAACGGTGACTGTAAAAACTACACTGCCCATGCTCAGAGTATTTTTCAATGTAATGTGTGTGGCAAAAAAAAAAACACCATAGGGGCACAGAGCTGCCATCCCCACCATACGTCATCTCACATCATTCAGAGCTGATTGGCTGTAAGTACGTGTGCCGCGAAAAGTGTGGTGTGTGAAGAGCATGGATGTATAATAAGAGGAGACGAGAGCTGCAGTGACGCGTCCTAAAACCAGGAAGTAAGCTGCAAAAAAGCAATGAGGTTTCTCCATAGGATTTTAGAAAATAGCTTGAAATAAGATCTGTGGGAAACGTACCTGTTAGATAAATGCACGTTTTGTTCAGCCGGATAATATCCACATGTCTACCCTACTTTTATAATTTTCGAATCATAAATCTATCGATTAGATTTATGATAGACTTTTGAAACTACAAGAAGATAAGGAGGACTTTTACAAAAAAGTTATAGAATTTTTTGTCCAGAAGGATAGACAAATGGACTTCATCTTCAAGTCAAGGTAAGACCACAATTTTTTGAAAATGGGATCTTACTTAGAGAGAACAATTCAATATTACATTCAATTACATTTTTTGGGTATCCTTTTGTTGAACTGTCTGTTTAAAATTAATCGAAGCATCAGACAAAAAAAGCTTTTGAAAATAATATTATATTTTGGTTTAGGTCAAAATATAATATTTGTAAACCTGAAGAGTCAGTGCCAGTGCCTCAGCAGCCATGAACCTCACTGCACATCACTGCAGAAGCTTATATATAGACATCTACGTTTTTTGTGCCCCACCACTTTTGTACATATAAAAACGCCACTGGTCAAGAGTAAGAATTAAAAAAAGCACACAAATTATTAAAACATTGAATGTTTTTAAGCCCAGAGAATGAGTAAGGCAAGCAAGCTTATACGGTTTATACAGTGAAGATTATTATTTACATTGTGTTCACATCTTATTTATTAACTCTGCCAGCAGTTGAGGTGGGGTTTGTCTCCCCCTAGGGGTTCAGACTAGTGTTACTCCGCAGACAGCAGTGCTGAGTGCAGAAGTAGTATCATGCTTTTAAATCTCTCATTAGAGCTCTTGGAAGAAACCACCATAAAGGCAGTGGCTGGCAACCAGAAGAGCCCACCACAGAACACAAGTCCAGCATGTTGAGAAACACCTGGAGCCTGGTCTGACACTTCCTCCACATCTGGAACAACAGCATGGGGATCAGAAACAAATTCCTCTGTCTCCTGATGTTGGTTCAATTATTTCCATATTGCTTCGCTTAATCCTGGTTATGATATACATATTCCAACGAGGCAGAGTGTCACCACGCAGCTGGGGAAAAGGAGGGGGAAAGTGCAGAGCTACTCTGTGACTTTCTAATGTTGAACACAAACAATACACACACCTCTACTGTGATGAAAGCAGATATGTTGCTCACATGACTACTGTATTGAACGGGGGTTACAGCTTTACCCTAAGAGGCCTGGCTATGAACAACCAAACATACTTTTTACCAACATCTTATGACCAAAAGAATAGAAGTGTGTTAAATAACAGGGTGGAGTCTATATGCAGGATAACTAAGCCGACACTAAACAAACCACTCCATCAGCAGTACTGTATGAGATGAAAGTCACATTAAAGCAGTGAGGAAGCAAGTTGCTGAGAGCGAGACGTTAACTTAGCAGAGTCAGACTCACTCAGGAGGTAAACAGGCCGCTGCAGGGAAGCTGAACTCTTCCACAAGCTGAGATGCCCAATATGCAAGAAGTTAAAAAAGAGAACCAAAACAGTTTTGATCAAAGTCCTCCAGTAAAGCAAGACAACTGCATAAGCTAGGACATGGGGGGTGAGCAGAGCTGTAGTTATAAGTGGCAACCTTTACATGTGAAACAGCAATGAGGATGTTTCAACCACCTTCTTTCCCCTCAGTTAAAAGAAAAAAAACTCAGGCACAGTAAACTTAAAGCCAACTGGTGATCACCGAAAACAACAACTCAGGATTTCTATCATGGTCAAGTGCAGATGAGGACTCAGACTTGAAAGCACCAAGAGAGTTTTTTTTAAGAACCATTCAGGAGTAACCCAGAAGAAACAAAATGTGGCCAATTGTATTGAGGAAGGAGAAAGAATGTAGTATTTACTGGAGTTACTTCACCCAAAATCAGCCTCTATTGAGAATGCCACAATGAGAGCAACAGGAGGTGAATCAATGAGACTGGAAAACTGCAACATGGGCAGCTAACGCTCTGTAGGGACAGACAGATATGTAGGGGTAAAAGAAAAACGGAGCATTAATTAAATGTATGCCTAAACATCAGACTAAAAACTTGTCTAAAAAACATGGCCGCCTGTTGAATCTGGGATGAGCTCACAGTAAGCAAAGCGTGAGGAAAACATTTGACAACAACCGAGCCAATGTTAAAGAACTGCTCCCAACCCAAGGGTGCCCACAGACAGTGTACCTGCACTTCTAAAAACTGCAAGAGTGACACAATGTCAGTGCTTGATATAAATACAGTGTATATGCGTTGAGAGAGTGTCGGCCGCTGGATGGATCAGGTCTCATGGCGGCGTCTCTGCATTGTTAATCGTGGTCTTTTTCTTCACTGGCTTCTTCACTGTCTTGGTTTGAGTCTTTGAGAGAGAGAGGAGCAACTACAAAAGGAAAAGAAAGAGACACAACTATTCAATATAAAAATGGATAGCAGCTCAAACGGTTCAACCTAAGTTGGGTGAGACAAAGGGTTTTAGAAATCACACAGAGTCTTGTCTGGTCTGAAAATAACCCTGACTGAAGTGAATGGGAAACAGAGTAAACATTTGTAGAACAAAAGTGTAATGTAACCCCTTTTCACTTGAGAATATACACTTTTATCAAAAGACCTGCATTGCAAATTAAGAACATAAGGTTTGAAAGATAAGGACATGCACGCCCGCCCATCCCTACACGCAGATCACGCTGGTTAAAACAGTTAACAAAACTAAATGAAACAGCCAAGTGAATTCAGAGTGTGACGTTTAATACTCCTCTCACTTTCGTTTCCTCAAAAGTATGATGCAATGGGTGCGGTTCGAATTCACTTGAAAAAACATACTGGCCAAGGTGAAAACCAGTTTGGTCTTGAATTTAGTACACATATCAATTAAAAGCCAGGTCCTCTGGTCTTTCTTAGGCTGTTCAACAATCATGGGCTGTAATATTCAAAAGCCGCCTAACTGTGGGTATTTGATATTTATAGTATATTTTAACATCATTTGGGGATTTTTCCCAAAGTTTCCTTCTAGCAGTCCTTTCCACTTCCTTTGCTTTAACAAGCTTAATATATACACACCCAGTTTATTATGATGTATCTGTTAAAACTGGTTCACTGAACGTGTTTATATTATTTGTTGATTAAGTGTATTGGTATTTGGGGTGAGATTCCCCAGGTGGCAGTTGGTCACTAATGTATTCCCCCAATAATGAAATCTAATCAAATCCAACATTGACAAGCACAAAAACAGGAAAGAGATGATTGGCTCACAGTTGTTGTGGCAACATCTGATTTATTTGTTCAATTAAAGAAGCAAACCTCATTTAGTCAGCTGCTTGATTTGGAAGTGGGAAAAGAAAAGGGATAGGGATTGAAAAGAATTAGAGTGATCATGAAGATAGTCTATTTTGATTCACATCTTTAGACTCAAATGCTTTTACATTATTCGTAACATTACTAATGGAGGGTTGTAAGGGTAACACATTTGGAATATAATTGACTTGGACTTGGTTGTGAAAACAGTCGGTGGTGGAAAGTCCCTAAGTACATATACTCAAGTACTGTACTCAAGTGAAGTACTTTACTTGAGTATTTCCATTTGTAGCTACTTCGTACAATTCAGAGATAAATCTTGTACTTTTACTCCACTACATTTATTTAATACCTTTAGTTACTTGACAGATTTGGATTAATAATGTGAAATATAATCTACACTTAAAGGTCCCCAATACTGTTTTTCATCAATATATATACAAAACATGTTTCTATATACCAAACCGATAAATAAAAACTAAAGTGAAACCTATAAGAAACATCAGGCTCCCACGCCTCTACATACGTAAGCAAACTGGGCATGGCGACCAAAGATTGGCCTCAACGATTGGCGAAGGGAGGGTTTATAAGCAGCCACTTCATACAGTTTCTTTGAAAACAAATGACATATTCCCAAACTGAAGAAACAATAATACAATATGGAACGTTAGAAGAAATTCTAGAGCAGGGGCTGGCATATGGACGACATGATTCTGTTGGACATAACGACTGCCAGCCCCTTCTTGGGCCGGTCTCAGACCCAAATCCGGTGAGTCAGAACATTTTTAATACATTTTCTGTTTCTCTACATGTATTGTGTTTTGTTTGTATATTCTCCGTGTAACTGGCCTATAAAGTTCTGATATGATAAGCATAGAACTAATAAAACATAAAAAGCCATTACTATAGCATTACTTTTACATTTTTTTACCACCTAACTGTTTCTCCAGAAGAGTTTAGACCCTCTCACCATGCAGGTAAGGTCACTCTACATTATTTTATTTATATATAAATATATTTACTGACTTAGGTTATCTACTTGTATACATATTTGTTTGAGCACTGATGGGAAGAGCTTGAGAACTATTTCATTCATCAAATGCTTTTCCATGCTTATCAAACTTTACAGAAACATTTGAATAGAATATCATTTCCGTTTTCCATGCCATGTGACCCATTGATAACTAAATGGAAACAGCATTGTATTAATATACTGGACGAGTAGACACATCTCTTTTATCTGATTTTATTCTAGAAAAAAAAAAGAAGTTTTAACTTTTACTGAACAATTTCAATTTGAACAGTATTGCTCAGCTTTACTTGTTGACATACAGTGGTCAAACAAAAGCACAGTGCTGTGCGAGACAGTTGCGCCTGCATACTGTAGGTTGGTCTTTGTTTAACTGAAACTAAAATGCAGGATGGAAAAAGAAGCTTTAGAAAATGAAGCACTACCTCAAATGTGCACTCAGCAATACCACAGGCAAAGCATTCAGCCGTTCCTAACAGACGTGTTTTCCACTAATGACAATAAAGACTTTAACATCAGAAGATGGTAACATTTTGTTTTCTCCACTCAGACGGACAGAAGCAGACAACAAGATCCACAAGTGCCTGAGAGTGAAGAGATGTCTTCATCCCCTCCCACCGAGCCAGAACCCTCCTCACCCCAAAGGTATGGTCTAAGAAATAAAATGCTGTATTAACTGAAACTAGTTAAGTAGTAGTTACTAGGTATTGGGTCCCATGAAACTGAGTCAAGTAAACTTAAAAATACAGCTTTCCGTGGGTCGAATGAGTCAATCAGACTGAACTTTAATATTTATTTTTCTCTAACATTGATCAGTCTGCATTCAAGTTACAGAAAGAGACTCAACACGTCACCACAACTTGATATTTAGCAGCTTGTTTTTATTTATCTTTGTCTAAACCTGCTGCAGATCTCAACATGTGAAAGTAAACTTACGCAACTGTGTAATTGTGCTGAACTCCATTATTATGGTTTGTTTCTATTCACAACAAGAAGAGATCTTCAATCCAACACATCGCCCTTTAGCACACTTAGTAAAGTTAAATCAGCCACTGACAATCTGTTAGCTTTTGACAATATGCTTTATGAATTCAGTACATGGAGCATTTTGTGCTAAAAGTTAAATAACAATCTTAAGCATATGATTTTGTCTTGTGAATAAAGTAAAACCTTTATATTTATTTTCTAGGGAAGAAGACCAGCATCTGGAAGATCATCCCGGTGCCACTGATTCTAATTCAATGACGTCAACAACAGCAAATATCAGTCAAAGTCAAAGTGAACGATATAGTATATATTTAGAATTACTAAATGTGTTGTTGGATAACATTCTTATACCAAATCACAATTTAAATAGGAGACAGCGTTCCTTAACACTAGCATATAATAAGCATTACATGGATAATATTGAGCAACAAATAAATGTTCCTGACAAAAAGCTTTTAAAAGAATTCATACATAGGCCTACGTACAAAAAGACGTACAAAAAGACGTGCAAAAAGACGTACAAAAAGACGTACAAATAGCCTTTAAGTCTGCTCTCATTGGTCTTTGCGGGTTGGCAAACCGTCGTGATGGATTTCTGAAAAGTCAGCATTTGGAGCGTGGATCGGAATGCATTGACTCAATGAAATTTCCCCCAGAGTTCCCTGAAACAATCATTGCAACTTTGAGAGAAAATTGGATTGAATTGGTTAACTATTGGTCAATGTCTCCCATTATTAAATTATTTTAAAAATTTTGTGATACTACATTGTGATTTTTATTCAACATAACATGCCTTCTTATGATTTGATTTCAAATACAATGCCATAACTTATTTCGGCATGTTTCAACATATTCACTTTGACTTATTTTAAACCTGCAATACTATGACTTTGTATGACATGATTTACTATGATTTTCTTTCAACATACTATACTTTGACTTTACATTTTTCAACATACCATAATAGTATAGTATGTTGAAAAATGTAATGTATGTTCATAGGATCATAGTATAGTATGATTTTGTATTATATTCACAACATACTATACTATGATATTCTATGACATTGTACTACATACATTAATTTCATTTTTTTCGCCAAAATAAACTTGTATAATAAAGATATATATTCCAAAACCGAAGAAAGAAGACATGGACGACATGTTTCTGTTGGACATAACGACAGCCAGCCCCTGCTTGGGCCGGTCTCAGACCCAAATCTGGTGAGTCAGAACATTTTTAATACATTTTCTGTTTCTCTACATGTATTGTGTTTTGTTTGTATATTCTCCGTGTAACTTTGAAAAACTGGCCTATAAAGTTCTGATATGATAAGCATAGAACTAATAAAACATAAAAAGCCATTACTATAGCATTACTTTTACATTTTATTACCACCTAACTGTTTCTCCAGAGGAGTTCAGACCCTCTCACCATGCAGGTAAGGTCACTCTACATTATTTTATTTATTATTATTTATTTATTTATTTATAAATATATTTACTGACTTAGGTTACATATTTGTTTGAGCACTGATGGGAATAGCTTGAGAACTATTTCATTCATCAAATGCTTTTCCATGCTTATCAAACTTTACAGAAACATTTGAATAGAATATCATTTCCGTTTTCCATGCCATGTGGATTGAATTGGTTAACTATTGTTCAATGTCTCCCATTATAAAAAAAATTACACCATATTTCAACAATGAAGTAGTCAAAGACTTTGTCAGTGATCTTAGGTTATTTTTGGGTAACAGCAGCTTCTTTAAGATTGTCCAGGTCTCGCCGGGCGCTGAGGTGGAGGAGGGAGATTATTTTTTATTACTTTACATTACATTACATTTCATTTAGCTGACGCTTTTATCCAAAGCGACTTACAATTACCAATTACAGGGACATTTTTTAATTGAATAATACTTCATTTTGGTCAGAATTTATGTGACACAAAATTTAATTTTATTGTCATTACTATATTTTGATGTATTTATATATACGTAAACAAATTATATATTTGAACTTAATAAAACATTGACCTTGACCTTTTGTAGTTAAACAAAGGTTTTGGGACTTTTTTGAAAAACTAAATGGCATTCAGACTGTGTTGAATTATTACTATTGGTACAGGTTTTGGAAGGATGCTTTTTTTCTTTCTTTTTTATAATATAATAACGTTGGGTTCCAATTGTAATTAGTGCTCTAATTCTTTTTGAACTCAAGTGTTTGTCTGGAGGTTTGTTGTCTGCATCTGTCCTGAGCTCTTAAATGAAATAAACAATAAAAACTCACATTGAAACTGTGTTGGCTTTGTTCCCTCATTAGCAACTAAATGCCCCTGCCTGTCCAACAGGTGTGTGGACATGAACGAGACACGTAAGTAGGCGAGGACAAAGAAATGGACAAAGAGACAGAGGGTGGATGGAGTAAAGGCAGGAAGGACATCATCCACCTTTGACTATACCCCAAAATCAGCAACTGGATCTCCTACCAAAATGAGTTAAATAAAATAATGCAGAATTTGACAGGACAAAGTAGTTTGAACTATACTTGTTCCTTTATGTTACCTAACAATATAGAAGAAGGGGAAAGGGAACAACCATTCAGTCGTTGTGCATCTTTGTCAAAGGAAAATATATCTCTGCCTCTGATACGCCTGCACAGGTGTGGGATTTCTGAGAAGTTTAGAGGTGTTTTCATTTTTGGTATAAAGTTCTTTTGTTTTTTTTGTGTGATATTTGTTTACATATTATACTATGATATTGTTTTCTGACAAACTATACTTTAATTATTTTATCTCGTGCTGTTCTATGAGTTTTTGTATAAACACTAAACTTTGACTCTTTTTTTACATGATATACTTTTAGACTTTTTAGGATATTTTTGACATGTTATACTATAAAACATATTTCTGACATACTACTTACTTACATATATACTATGATGTTTTTGTTTAAATATTATACAATTTGCTCTTATTGTACGTCGCTTTGGATAAAAGCGTCAGCTAAATGGAAAGTCATACTATGACCTTTTCTCAGATATCTTATGAAACACGACAGTAACACTTTCTATGATATCTTTCCACATACTATACTTTGACTTTGTTTCAGATATTCAATTATATCACCTTTTTCTGACATCTTTTGACATACTCTACAGTTCATTCTTCAACTCAATATACTAAGACTTCAAATGATTTTTTCCAACATACGATTCAATGATTTTTTTCCAACATACAATACCAAGATTGTTTTATGACATCCTATACCATGACTTTTTAACATTTTTGTGATACTACATTGTGATTTTTAACTCAACATAACATGCCTTCTTATGATTTTGTTTCAAATACAATGCCATGACTTATTTCGGTATGTTACAACATATTCACTTTGACTTATTTTAAACCTGCGATAATATGACTTTGTATGACATGATTTACTATGATTTTCTTTCAACATACTACTTTGACTCATAGGATCAAAGTATAGTATGATTTTTTTATTATATTCACAACATACTATACAATGATATCCTATGACATTGTACAAAATACATTCATTTCATTTTTTCCACCAAAATACACTTTGAATTCTGTTATGATATTTTTCCACATTATATGCTTTGACTTTTTTCGTCAAACCGGCTTGATTTTCAAGATATTTTTCAACAAATTTACATTTATTTCCAGATACTACTCAGATATTTCTTTTGGATACATTTCAAAATACAATACCATAGTTTTAAATATTTTTGAAAATACTTTTTTTGACTTTTTTTCAACACAATATGCTATGACTTGTTTTCTGATATTTTTGGACACACTAAACAGTTTTTTATGACAAACTCGTTTGAATTTTGTTAAACATGCTATACTATACCTTTTCATGGTATTTTATAGTTTTTAAAAATACTACACTATGATTTTCTATACTTTTGAGTTACTATACTGTGTTTTTTGACATAAAGATACCTGAACTATGACTATGCCTTTTTTCAGAACCAAGTCATTCTCCAGCTGCTTTCACTTCAGACACAACAGTGCAAAATCAGAGCACTGCATTACATTACAAAAGTAATATTTATTTGATAGTTTTAATTGAGTTTTTTTAATAAACCAAGATATATGGAGGTTGCTCCTTCCTCCAGCTACACAGGGATTGTTTTCAACAGCACAAAAGATAGTGACCCTCTGATTTGATTTCCTTTATTAGTAGTTTCATTACTGATACATGACCTTGTCAGATACCATTGTCTCAGCACACATTGTAATTATTTTTCACATGGAGCTTTAAGAACTGGCACAAACCATATACAAATGAAAATCCCTGTATACAGGATTGATTTCAAACAGAGGAAATAAATTAACACATGTCTGCAAATGGCATGGACACAAGATCAAAACAAAGGGTTCATTCTTGATAAGAAATCATGTCTTTTGTATGTTGTAAACAGACTGTTGGTCCTAAATACGTAAGAACCGGTCTGAGTAGAGTACTTAGCACGATATGTGCAAACATCAGTTTATACTCTGTCTGTTATTTCCTACTTTGTGAGGAAGAGAAGTTAAACAACAAGAAAATACAAAAAAACATGTTAAATATACAAAAATTAAGTACAAAAATCAAGACGTCTAACACCAGAAGTCCACACTGGAGTTCCAGCTTCTTCAGGTTTCAAAACATAAGATTGGTCAAGAGTAAGAATTAAAAAAAGCACACAAATTATTAAAACATTAAATGTTTTTAAGCCCAGAGAATGAGTAAGGCAAGCAAGCTTATACTGTTTATACAGTGAAGATTATTATTTACATTGTGTTCACATCTTATTTATTAACTCTGCCAGCAGTTGAGGTGGGGTTTGTCTCCCCCTAGGGGTTCAAACTAGTGTTACTCTGCAGACAGCAGTGCTGAGTGCAGAAGTAGTATCATGCTTTTAAATCTCTCATTAGAGCTCTTGGAAGAAACCACCATAAAGGCAGTGGCTGGCAACCAGAAGAGCCCACCACAGAACACAAGTCCAGTATGTTGAGAAACACCTGGAGCCTGGTCTGACACTTCCTCCACATCTGGAACAACAGCACGGGGATCAGAAAAAAATTCCTCTGTCTCCTGATGTTGATTTTGGTTCAATTATTTCCATATTGCTTCGCTTAATCCTGGTTATGATATACATATTACAACGAGGCAGAGTGTCACCATGCAGCTGGGGAAAAGGAGGGGAAAAGTGCAGAGCTACTCTGTGACTTTCTAATGTTGAACACAAACAATACACACACCTCTACTGTGGTGAAAGCAGATATGTTGCTCACATGACTACTGTATTGAACGGGGGTTACAGCTTTACCCTAAGAGGCCTGGCTATGAACAACCAAACATACTTTTTACCAACATCTTATGACCAAAAGAACAGAAGTGTGTTAAATAACAGGGTGGAGTCTATATGCAGGATAACTAAGCCGACACTAAACAAACCACTCCATCAGCAGTACTGTATGAGATGAAAGTCACATTAAAGCAGTGAGGAAGCAAGTTGCTGAGAGCGAGACGTTAACTTAGCAGAGTCAGACTCACTCAGGAGGTAAACAGGCCGCTGCAGGGAAGCTGAACTCTTCCACAAGCTGAGATGCCCAATATGCAAGAAGTTAAAAAAGAGAACCAAAACAGTTTTGATCAAAGTCCTCCAGTAAAGCAAGACAACTGCATAAGCTAGGACATGGGGGGTGAGCAGAGCTGTAGTTATAAGTGGCAACCTTTACATGTGAAACAGCAATGAGGATGTTTCAACCACCTTCTTTCCCCTCAGTTAAAAGAAAAAAAACTCAGGCACAGTAAACTTAAAGCCAACTGGTGATCACCGAAAACAACAACTCAGGATTTCTATCATGGTCAAGTGCAGATGAGGACTCAGACTTGAAAGCACCAAGAGAGTTTTTTTTAAGAACCATTCAGGAGTAACCCAGAAGAAACAAAATGTGGCCAATTGTATTGAGGAAGGAGAAAGAATGTAGTATTTACTGGAGTTACTTCACCCAAAATCAGCCTCTATTGAGAATGCCACAATGAGAGCAACAGGAGGTGAATCAATGAGACTGGAAAACTGCAACATGGGCAGCTAACGCTCTGTGGGACAGACAGATGTGTAGGGGTAAAAGAAAAACGGAGCATTAATTAAATGTATGCCTAAACATCAGACTAAAAACTTGTCTAAAAAACATGGCCGCCTGTTGAATCTGGGATGAGCTCACAGTAAGCAAAGCTTGAGGAAAACATTTGACAACAACCGAGCCAATGTTAAAGAACTGCTCCCAACCCAAGGGTGCCCACAGATAGTGTGCCTGCACTTCTAAAAACTGCAAGAGTGACACAATGTCAGTGCTTGATATAAATACAGTGTATATGCGTTGAGAGAGTGTCGGCCGCTGGATGGATCAGGTCTCATGGCGGCGTCTCTGCATTGTTAGTCGTGGTCTTTTTCTTCACTGGCTTCTTCACTGTCTTGGTTTGAGTCTTTGAGAGAGAGAGGAGCAACTACAAAAGGAAAAGAAAGAGACACAACTATTCAATATAAAAATGGATAGCAGCTCAAACGGTTCAACCTAAGTTGGGTGAGACAAAGGGTTTTAGAAATCACACAGAGTCTTGTCTGGTCTGAAAATAACCCTGACTGAAGTGAATGGGAAACAGAGCAAACATTTGTAGAACAAAAGTGTAATGTAACCCCTTTTCACTTGAGAATATACACTTTTATCAAAAGACCTGCATTGCAAATTAAGAACATAAGGTTTGAAAGATAAGGACATGCACGCCCGCCCATCCCTACACGCAGATCACGCTGGTTAAAACAGTTAACAAAACTAAATGAAACAGCCAAGTGAATTCAGAGTGTGACGTTTAATACTCCTCTCACTTTCGTTTCCTCAAAAGTATGATGCAATGTGTGCGGTTCGAATTCACTTGAAAAAACATACTGGCCAAGGTGAAAACCAGTTTGGTCTTGAATTTAGTACACATATCAATTAAAAGCCAGGTCCTCTGGTCTTTCTTAGGCTGTTCAACAATCATGGGCTGTAATATTCAAAAGCCGCCTAACTGTGGGTATTTGATATTTATAGTATATTTTAACATCATTTGGGGATTTTCCCCTAAAGTTTCCTTCTAGCAGTCCTTTCCACTTCCTTTGCATTAACAAGCTTAATATATACACACCCAGTTTATTATGATGTATCTGTTAAAACTGGTTCACTGAACGTGTTTATATTATTTGTTGATTAAGTGTATTGGTATATGGGGTGAGATTCCCCAGGTGGCAGTTGGTCACTAATGTATTCCCCCAATAATGAAATCTAATCAAATCCAACATTGACAAGCACAAAAACAGGAAAGAGATGATTGGCTCACAGTTGTTGTGGCAACATCTGATGTATTTGTTAAATTAAAGAAGCAAACCTCATTTAGCCAGCTGCTTGATTTGGAAGTTGGAAAAGAAAAGGGACAGTGTACCTGCACTTTGCTCTAAAAACTGCAAGAGTACCACAATGTCATTGCTTGATATATATATATATATATATATATGTACAGTGTATATGCGTTGAGAGAGTGTCGGCCGCTGGATGGATCAGGCCTCATGGCGGCGTCTCTGCATTGTTAGTCGTGGTCTTTTTCTTCACTGGCTTCTTCACTGTCTTGGTTTGAGTCTTTGAGAGAGAGAGGAGGAACAGGTCAAATGAACACAGTTGATTTAACAACTACAAAAGGAAAAGAAAGAGACACAACTATTCAATATAAAAATGGATAGCAGCTCAAACGGTTCAACCTAAGTTGGGTGAGACAAAGGGTTTTAGAAATCAAACAGAGTCTTGTCTGGTCTGAAAATAACCCTGACTGAAGTGAATGGGAAACAGAGCAAACATTTGTAGGACAAAAGTGTAATGTAACCCCTTTCCACTTGAGAATATAAACCTTTATCAAAAGACCTGCATTGCAAAGTAAGAACATAAGGTTTGAAAGATAAGGACATGCACGCCCGCCCATCCCTACACGCAGATCACGCTGGTTAAAACAGTTAACAAAACTAAATGAAACAGCCAAGTGAATTCAGAGTGTGACGTTTAATACACCTCTCACTTTCGTTTCCTCAAAAGTATGATGCAATGTGTGCGGTTCGAATTCACTTGAAAAAACATACTGGCCAAGGTGAAAACCAGTTTGGTCTTGAATTTAGTACACATATCAATTAAAAGCCAGGTCCTCTGGTCTTTCTTAGGCTGTTCAACAATCATGGGCTGTAATATTCAAAAGCCACCTAACTGTGGGTATTTGATATTTATAGTATATTTTAACATCATTTGGGGATTTTTCCCAAAGTTTCCTTCTAGCAGTCCTTTCCACTTCCTTTGCATTAACAAGCTTATTATATACACACCCAGTTTATTATGATGTATCTGTTAAAACTGGTTCACTGAACGTGTTTATATTATTTGTTGATTAAGTGTATTGGTATTTGGGGTGAGATTCCCCAGGTGGCATAGTTGGTCACTAATGTATTCCCCCAATAATGAAATCTAATCAAATCCAACATTGACAAGCACAAAAACAGGAAAGAGATGATTGGCTCACAGTTGTTGTGGCAACATCTGATTTATTTGTTCAATTAAAGAAGCAAACCTCATTTAGCCAGCTGCTTGATTTGGAAGTTGGAAAAGAAAAGGGACAGTGTACCTGCACTTTGCTCTAAAAACTGCAAGAGTACCACAATGTCATTGCTTGATATATATATATATGTACAGTGTATATGCGTTGAGAGAGTGTCGGCCGCTGGATGGATCAGGCCTCATGGCGGCGTCTCTGCATTGTTAGTCGTGGTCTTTTTCTTCACTGGCTTCTTCACTGTCTTGGTTTGAGGTTTTGAGAGAGAGAGGAGGAGCAGGTCAAATGAACACAGTTGATTTAACAACTACAAAAGGAAAAGAAAGAGACACAACTATTCAATATAAAAATGGATAGCAGCTCAAACGGTGAGACAGAGGGTTTTAGAAATCACACAGAGTCTTGTCTGGTCTGAAAATAACCCTGACTGAAGTGAATGGGAAACAGAGCAAACATTTGTAGAACAAAAGTGTAATGTAACCCCTTTTCACTTGAGAATATACACTTTTATCAAAAGACCTGCATTGCAAATTAAGAACATAAGGTTTGAAAGATAAGGACATGCACGCCCGCCCATCCCTACACGCAGATCACGCTGGTTAAAACAGTTAACAAAACTAAATGAAACAGCCAAGTGAATTCAGAGTGTGACGTTTAATACTCCTCTCACTTTCGTTTCCTCAAAAGTATGATGCAATGTGTGCGGTTCGAATTCACTTGAAAAAACATACTGGCCAAGGTGAAAACCAGTCTGGTCTTGGATTTAGTACACATATCAATTAAAAGCCAGGTCCTCTGGTCTTTTTTAGGCTGTTCAACAATCATGGGCTGTAATATTCAAAAGCCACCTAACTGTGGGTATTTGATATTTATAGTATATTTTAACATCATTTGGGGATTTTTCCCAAAGTTTCCTTCTAGCAGTCCTTTCCACTTCCTTTGCATTAACAAGCTTATTATATACACACCCAGTTTATTATGATGTATCTGTTAAAACTGGTTCACTGAACGTGTTTATATTATTTGTTGATTAAGTGTATTGGTATTTGGGGTGAGATTCCCCAGGTGGCATAGTTGGTCACTAATGTATTCCCCCAATAATGAAATCTAATCAAATCCAACATTGACAAGCACAAAAACAGGAAAGAGATGATTGGCTCACAGTTGTTGTGGCAACATCTGATTTATTTGTTCAATTAAAGAAGCAAACCTCATTTAGTCAGCTGCTTGATTTGGAAGTGGGAAAATAAAAGGGATAGGGATTGAAAAGAATTAGAGTGATCATGAAGATAGTCTATTTTGATTCACATCTTTAGACTCAAATGCTTTTACATTATTGGTAACATTACTAATGGAGGGTTGTAAGGGTAACACATTTGGAATATAATTGACTTGGACTTGGTTGTGAAAACAGTCGGTGGTGGAAAGTCCCTAAATACATATACTCAAGTACTGTACTTAAGTGAAGTACTTTACTTGAGTATTTCCATTTGTAGCTACTTCGTACAATTCAGAGATAAATCTTGTACTTTTACTCCACTACATTTATTTAATACCTTTAGTTACTTGACAGATTTGGATTAATAATGTGAAATATAATCTACACTTAAAGGTTCCCAATACTGTTTTTCATCAATATATATACAAAACATGTTTCTATATACCAAACCGATAAATAAAAACTAAAGTGAAACCTATAAGAAACATCAGGCTCCCACGCCTCTACATACGTAAGTAAACTGGGCATGGCGACCAAAGATTGGCCTCAACGATTGGCGAAGGGAGGGTTTATAAGCAGCCACTTCAAACAGTTTCTTTCAAAATAAATGAAATATTCCAAAACTGAAGAAACAATAATACAACATGTAACGTTAGAAGAAATTCTAGAACAGGGGCTGGCATATGGACGACATGATTCTGTTGGACATAACGACTGCCAGCCCCTTCTTGGGCCGGTCTCAGACCCAAATCCGGTGAGTCAGAACATTTTTAATACATTTTCTGTTTCTCTACATGTATTGTGTTTTGTTTGTATATTCTCCGTGTAACTGGCCTATAAAGTTCTGATATGATAAGCATAGAACTAATAAAACATAAAAAGCCATTACTATAGCATTACTTTTACATTTTTTTACCACCTAACTGTTTCTCCAGAAGAGTTTAGACCCTCTCACCATGCAGGTAAGGTCACTCTACATTATTTTATTTATATATAAATATATTTACTGACTTAGGTTATCTACTTGTATACATATTTGTTTGAGCATTGATGGGAAGAGCTTGAGAACTATTTCATTCATCAAATGCTTTTCCATGCTTATCAAACTTTACAGAAACATTTGAATAGAATATCATTTCCGTTTTCCATGCCATGTGACCCATTGATAACTAAATGGAAACAGCATTGTATTAATATACTGGACGAGTAGACACATCTCTTTTATCTGATTTTATTCTAGAAAAAAAAAAGAAGTTTTAACTTTTACTGAACAATTTCAATTTGAACAGTATTGCTCAGCTTTACTTGTTGACATACAGTGGTCAAACAAAAGCACAGTGCTGTGCGAGACTGTTGCGCCTGCATACTGTAGGTTGGTCTTTGTTTAACTGAAACTAAAATGCAGGATGGAAAAAGAAGCTTTAGAAAATGAAGCACTACCTCAAATGTGCACTCAGCAATACCACAGGCAAAGCATTCAGCCGTTCCTAACAGACGTGTTTTCCACTAATGACAATAAAGACTTTAACATCAGAAGATGGTAACATTTTGTTTTCTCCACTCAGACGGACACAAGCAGACAACAAGATCGACAAGTGCCTGAGAGTCAAGAGATGTCTTCATCCACTCCCCCCGAGCCAGAACCCTCCTCACCCCAAAGGTATCGTCTAAGAAATCAAATGCTGTATTAACTGAAACTAGTTAAGTAGTAGTTACTAGGTATTGGGTCCCATGAAACTGAGTCAGGTAAACTTAAAAATACAGCTTTCCGTGGGTCGAATGAGTCAATCATACTGAACTTTAATATTTATTTTTCTCTAACATTGATCAGTCTGCATTCAAGTTACAGAAAGAGACTTAACACGTCACCACAACTTGATATTTAACAGCTTGTTTTTATTTATCTTTGTCCAAACCTTCTTCAGATCTCAATGCAAAATATAAACATGTGAAAGTAAACTTACGCAACTGATCATTTGTTTTTTTTCTCCTGGCTGTGTAATTGTACTGAACTCCAGTATATAGCATTATATATATATACAGTTTGTTTCTATTCACAACAATAGCTTTTGACAATACACTTTATGAATTCAGTACATGGAGCATTGCTGTGCTAAAAGTTAAATAACAATCTTAAGCATATGATTTTGTCCTGTGAATAAAGTCAAACCTTTATATTTATTTTCTAGGGAAAAAGACCAGCATCAGGAAGATCGTCCCAGTGCCACTGATTCTAATTCAATGACGTCAACAACAGCAAATAAACAAATTGTGTCGACTGCAAATCTTATACCAATCACCATGGATAATGAAGCTATAAAAGTTTCTGACAAAAAGTCAAGTATTAATCGAGAAATGAAACGTAACTTAGGTATAGAAGAAACATCGGCCATGCCACCTTCCTTAAAAAGACGTCTTAAGGATCAGGATAATCAATATGCTGCAGAAATGAAAGGTGGTGAAATTCAGATGTTCGATGAGGTTCAACGAAGCGATGTCGCAACACACACGGAGAGCATCTTATGTGAACATATAGATGAAACTTTGCAGAGACGTCCAACTGAAGTTAAAAACAATGATTTAAACACCCATTATAGTCCATGTTCGATGAGAGAAGGTGATATTGATCCCACTGACCTAAATCCAATCGACCAGTTTGATGTAAATGTTTCTGTTGGACACGACGACTGCCAGCCCCTGCATGGGCTGGTCTCATACCCAAATCTGGTGAGTCAGAACATTTTCAATACATTTTCTGTTTTTCTACATGTATTGTGTTTTGTTTGTATATTCTCCGTGTGACTTTGAAAAACTGGCCTATAAAGTTCTGTTTTCTCCACTCAGACGGACAGAAGCACACAACAAGATCCACAAGTGCCTGAGAGTCAAGAGATGTCTTCATCCACTCCCACCGAGCCAGAACCATCCTCACCCCAAAGGTATGGTCTAATAAATAAAATGCTGTATTAACTGAAACTAGTTAAGTAGTAGTTACTAGGTATTGGGTCCCATGAAACTGAGTCAGGTAAATGTAAAAATACAGCTTTCCGTGGGTCGAATGAGTCAATCATACTGAACCTTAATATTTATTTTTCTCTAACATTGATCACTCTGCATTCAAGTTACAGAAAGAGACTTAACACGTCACCACAACTTGATATTTAACAGCTTGTTTTTATTTATCTTTGTCCAAACCTTCTGCAGATCTCAATGCAAAATATAAACATGTGAAAGTAAACTTATGCAACTGATCATTTGTTTTTTTTCTCCTGGCTGTGTAATTGTACTGAACTCCAGTATATAGCATTATATATATATATACAGTTTGTTTCTATTCACAACAAGAAGAGATCTTCAATCCAACACATCGCCCTTTAGCACACTTAACTAAGTTAAATCAGCCACTGACAATCTGTTAGCTTTTGACAATACACTTTATGAATTCAGTACATGGAGCATTGTTGTGCTAAAAGTTAAATAACAATCTTAAGCATATGATTTTGTCCTGTGAATAAAGTCAAACCTTTATATTTATTTTCTAGGGAAAAAGACCAGCATCAGGAAGATCGTCCCGGTGCCATTCATTCTAATTCAGGGACATCAACAACAGCAAATAAACAAAATATGTCGACTGCAAATCTTATACCAATCACCATGGATAATGAAGCTATAAAAGTTTCTGACAAAAAGTCAAGTATTAATCGAGAAATGAAACGTAACTTAGGTATAGAAGAAACATCAGCCATGCCACCTTCCTTAAAAAGACGTCTTAAGGATCAGGATAATCAATATGCTGCAGAAATGAAAGGTGGTGAAATTCAGATGTTCGATGAGGTTCAACGAAGCGATGTCGCAACACACACAGAGAGCATCTTATGTGAACATATAGATGAAACTTTGCAGAGACGTCCAACTGAAGTTAAAAACAATGATTTAAACACCCATTATAGTCCATGTTCGATGAGAGAAGGTGATATTGATCCCACTGACCTAAATCCAATCGACCAGTTTGATGTAAATGTTTCTGTTGGACACGACGACTGCCAGCCCCTGCATGGGCTGGTCTCATACCCAAATCTGGTGAGTCAGAACATTTTCAATACATTTTCTGTTTTTCTACATGTATTGTGTTTTGTTTGTATATTCTCCGTGTAACTTTGAAAAACTGGCCTATAAAGTTCTGTTTTCTCCACTCAGACGGACAGAAGCACACAACAAGATCCACAAGTGCCTGAGAGTGAAGAGATGTCTTCATCCACTCCCACCGAGCCAGAACCCTCCTCACCCCAAAGGTATGGTCTAAGAAATAAAATGCTGTATTAACTGAAACTAGTTAAGTAGTAGTTACTAGGTATTGGGTCCCATGGAACTGAGTCAGGTAAATGTAAAAATACAGCTTTCCGTGGGTCGAATGAGTCAATCATACTGAACTTTAATATTTATTTTTCTCTAACATTGATCACTCTGCATTCAAGTTACAGAAAGAGACTTAACACGTCACCACAACTTGATATTTAACAGCTTGTTTTTATTTATCTTTGTCTAAACCTGCAGATCTCAATGCAAAATATAAACATGTGAAAGTAAACTTATGCAACTGATGATTTGTTTTTTTCTCCTGGCTGTGTAATTGTACTGAACTCCAGTATATAGCATTATATATATATATACAGTTTGTTTCTATTCACAACAAGAAGAGATCTTCAATCCAACACATCGCCCTTTAGCACACTTAACTAAGTTAAATCAGCCATTGACAATCTGTTAGCTTTTGACAATACACTTTATGAATTCAGTACATGGAGCATTGTTGTGCTAAAAGTTAAATAACAATCTTAAGCATATGATTTTGTCCTTTGAATAAAGTAACACCTTTATATTTATTTTGTAGGGAAGAAGACCAGCTTCAGGAACATCCTCCCTGTGCCACTGATTCTAATTCAATGACGTCAACAACAGCAAATAAACAAAATATGTCGACTGCAAATCTTATACCAAATTACAGCATGAATAATTGGAGACAGAGTTCCCTTAAACCAAAATATAGTAAGCGTTACATGGATAATTCTGAGCAACAAACAAATGTTTCTGACAAAAAGCAACTGTCTCCAACAGAAATCATGACATTTTTAACAACGTGGTGCGGTAGACCTTTGCCAAAACACCATCTTAAAGACCATCATCAGGAAGATCGTATACCAAGGGCCATGAATAATTATAAGAAACTAATACAAATTTCTGACAAAAACTTACTTTTTAATCATGTAATGACACTTAATTCAGAAATAGAAGAAGGATGCAGTATTTATAAGGCCATGCCACCTTTCTTAAAACTCCCTCTTATGGATCAGGATAATCAATATGCATTTGGTGCTATAGAAATGAAAAGTGGTGAAATTCAGATGTTCAATGTGATACAACGAAGCGATGTCACAACACACACAGAGAGAGTCTTATGCACAAATATAGATGAAACTTTGCAGTTATGTGGAATTGAAGTTAAAAACATTTATATGTTCACCCTTAATAGTCCATGTTTGATGAGAGAACATAAGATAGATAAGAAAGATAAAGATAAGAAAGATAAAGATAAGAAAGATAAAAATCCCTGTATGTTACATCTTGTAGAGAAAGCCCGTCAATGGCACAGTGAATTTGGCATTAACACTATAGTGTTCTTCAAAAAGCCTTGGGGACTAAATGGACCAGATATCTTTAAAGATCTCCTGTATTCTGAGGTCTCATGTACCAGCAGTGCTTTTCATCTATATGTTGACTTGTGCAAGGAACATCGCTTTACACTGGACAACAAATTCAGACAAGATAATAAGGCTATATTCCGTCTTATCGGAAAGGTTAAAAGAAAAGAAAAACTCAAGAAAACTATTGAATCTATTCTCAGTAAACTTCAGGATAAGGCGGAAAAAAGGCGGAAAAAAAGTCAGCATTTGGAGAATGGAAGGGAATACATCAAGTCACTCACATTTCCCCCAGAGGTCCATGATGAAATCATTGACATTTTGACAAATAATTGGGATCAAATGGTTAACGATAGTTCAATGTCTCTCATTATTCAAAAAATAACATCATATTTCAACATTGCAGTCGTTAAACTCTTTGTCAGAGATCTTAGGTTAGATCTGGGTAACAGTGGCTTCTTTCAGATTTATCAGGTCCCGCCGGGCCCTGAGGTGGAGGAGTGAGATTATGTTCAATTGATTAAAACTTCATTTTGATCACAATTTATTATGTGATACAAAATGTATTTTTATTGTCATTACTATATTTTGAAATATGTAAAGAAATATGTATTTGAATTTAACAAAACATTTACCTTAACCTTTTGTAGTTAAACAAAGGTATTGGTTTTTTTTTTAAACACTAAATGGCATTCATTTTTTTAATAATAATATAATAACGTTGGGTTCCAATTGTAATTAGTGCTCTAATTATTTTTGAACTCAAGTGTTTGTCTGGATGTTTGTTGTCTGCATCTGTCCTGAGCTCTTAAATAAAATAAATAATAAAAACTCACATTGAAACTGTGTTGGCTTTGTTTCCTCATTAGCAACTAAATGTCCCCGTCTGTCCAACAGGTGTGTGGACATGAACGAGACACGTAAGTAGGTGAGGACAAAGAAATGGACAAAGAGACAGAGGGTGGATGGAGTAAAGGCAGGAAGGACATCATCCACATTTGACTATACCCCAAAATCAGCAACTGGATCTCCTACTAAAATGAGTTAAATAACATAATGCAGAATTTGACAGGACAAAGTAGTTTGAACTATACGTGTTCCTTTATGTTACCTAACAATATAGAAGAAGGGGAAAGGGAACAACCATTCAGTCGTTGTGCGTCTTTGTCACAGGAAAATATCTCTCTGCCTCTGATACGCCTGCACAGGTGTGGGATTTCTGAGAAGTTTAGAGGTGTTTTCATTTTTGGTATAAAGTTGTTTTGGTTTTTTGTGTGATATTTGTTTACATATTATACTATGATATTGTTTTCTGACAAACTATACTTTAATTGTTTTATCTCATGCTGTTCTATGAGTTTTTGTATAAACACTCAACTTTTACTTTTTTTGTACATAATATACTATGTCTTTTTTTACTATGCTCTATTTTCAAATACTTTACGATGAATTTTCTCAACATGATATACTTTTAGACTTTTTAAGATATTTTTGACCTACTCTACAATTACTTTTTTTCACATGTTATACTATAAAACATGTTTTAAAGGGAGGTGTGTGGCGTAGTGGAATATTGCGTTGGTGTTCAGATCAGGGGAGCACAGGTTCAAACCCCACTGCAGTCAGCATGTCGTTGTGTCCCTGGGCAAGACACTTCACCTTCTCCTACTTACATATATACTATGATGTTTTTGTTTAAATATTATACAATTTGCTATTATTCTAAGTCGCTTTGGATAAAAGCGTCAGCTAAATGGAAAGTCATGCTATGACCTTTTCTCAGATATCTTATGAAACACGACAGTAACATTTTCTATGATATCTTTCCACATACTATACTTTGACTTTTTTTTCAGACATTCAATTATATCACCTTTTTCTGACATCTTTTGACATACTCTACAATTAATTGTTCAACTCAATATACTAAGACTTCAAATGATTTTTTCCAACATACTTTTCTATGATTTATTTTTCATAATACAATACCAAGATTGTTTTATGACATCCTATAACATGACTTTTTAACATTTTTGTGATACTACATGGTGATTTTTATTCAACATAACATGCCTTCTTATGATTTTATTTCAAATACAATGCCATAACTTATTTCGGAATGTTTCAACATATTCACTTTGACTTATTTTAACCTGCGCTACTATGACTTTGTATGACATGATTTACTATGATTTTCTTTCAACATACTATACTTTGACTTTACATTTTTCAACATACCATAATAGTATAGTATGTTGAAAAATGTAATGTATGATCATGGGATCATCGTATAGTATGATTTTTTATTATATTCACAACATACTATACTATGATATTCTATGACATTGTACTACATACATTAATTTCATTTTTTTCGCCAAAATAAACTTTGAATTCTTTTATGATAACTTTCCACATTATATGCTTTGACTTTTTTCGTCAAACCGGCTTGATTTTCAAGATTTCTTTCAAAAAATTTACATTTTTTTCCAGATACTACTCAGATATTTCTTTTGGATACATTTCAAAACACAATACCATAGTTTTAAATATTTTTGAAAAGACTATATTTTGACTTTTTTTTTAAACACAATATGCTATGACTTGTTTTCTGATATTTTTGGACACACTAAACAGTTTTTTACGACAAACTCGTTTGAATTTTGTTAAACATGCTATACTATACCTTTTTATGGTATTTTATAGTTTTTAAAAATACTACACTATGATTTTCTATATTTTTGAGTTACTGTGTTTTTTGACATAAATATGCCTGAACTATGACTATGCCTTTTTTCAGAACCAAGTCATTCTCCAGCTGCTTTCACTTCAGACACAACAGTGCAAAATCAGAGCACTGCGTTACATTACAAAAGTCGTATTTATTTGATTGTTTTAATTTAGTTTTTTTAATAAACCAAGATATATGGAGGTTGCTCCTTCCTCCAGCTACACAGGGATTGTTTTCAACAGCACAAAAGATAGTGACCCTCTGATTTGATTTCCTTTATTAGTAGTTTCATTACTGATACATGACCTTGTCAGATACCATTGTCTCAGCACACATTGTAATTATTTTTCACATGGAGCTTTAAGAATTGGCACAAACCATATACAAATGAAAATCCCTGTATACAGGATTGATTTCAAACAGAGGAAATAAATTAACACATTTCTGCAAATGGCATGGACACAAGATCAAAACAAAGGGTTGAATCCTGATAAGAAATCATGTCTTTTGTATGTTGTAAACAGACTGTTGGTCCTAAATACTTAAGAACCGGTCTGAGTAGAGTACTTAGCACGATATGTGCAAACATCAGTTTATTCTCAGTCTGTTATTTCCTACTTTGTGAGGAAGAGAAGTTAAAAACAACAAGAAAATACAAAAAAACATGTTAAATATACAAAAATGAAATACAAAAATGAAGACGTCTAACACCAGAAGTCCACACTGGAGTTCCAGCTTCTTCAGGTCTCAAAACATAAGATTGGTCAAGAGTAAGAATTAAAAAAAGCACACAAATTATTAAAACATTAAATGTTTTTAAGCCCAGAGAATGAGTAAGGCAAGCAAGCTTATACTGTTTATACAGTGAAGATTATTATTTACATTGTGTTCAAATCTTATTTATTAACTCTGCCAGCAGTTGAGGTGACGTTTGTCTCCCCCTAGGGGTTCAAACTAGTGTTACTCTGCAGACAGCAGTGCTGAGTGCAGAAGTAGTATCATGCTTTTAAATCTCTCATTAGAGCTCTTGGAAGAAACCACCATAAAGGCAGTGGCTGGCAACCAGAAGAGCCCACCACAGAACACAAGTCCAGTATGTTGAGAAACACCTGGAGCCTGGTCTGACACTTCCTCCACATCTGGAACAACAGCACGGGGATCAGAAACAAATTCCTCTGTCTCCTGATGTTGATTTTGGTTCAATTATTTCCATATTGCTTCGCTTAATCCTGGTTATGATATACATATTACAACGAGGCAGAGTGTCACCACGCAGCTGGGGAAAAGGAGGGGGAAAGTGCAGAGCTACTCTGTGACTTTCTAATGTTGAACACAAACAATACACACACCTCTACTGGGATGAAAGCAGATATGTTGCTCACATGACTACTGTATTGAACGGGGGTTACAGCTTTACCCTAAGAGGCCTGGCTATGAACAACCAAACATACTTTTTACCAACATCTTATGACCAAAAGAACAGAAGTGTGTTAAATAACAGGGTGGAGTCTATATGCAGGATAACTAAGCCGACACTAAACAAACCACTCCATCAGCAGTACTGTATGAGATGAAAGTCACATTAAAGCAGTGAGGAAGCAAGTTGCTGAGAGCGAGACGTTAACTTAGCAGAGTCAGACTCACTCGGGAGGTAAACAGGCCGCTGCAGGGAAGCTGAACTCTTCCACAAGCTGAGATGCCCAATATGCAAGAAGTTAAAATAGAGAACCAAAACAGTTTTGATCAAAGTCCTCCAGTAAAGCAAGACAACTGCATAAGCTAGGACATGGGGGGTGAGCAGAGCTGTAGTTATAAGTGGCGACCTTTACGTGTGAAACAGCAATGAGGATGTTTCAACCACCTTCTTTCCCCTCAGTTAAAAGAAAAAAAACTCAGGCACAGTAAACTTAAAGCCAACTGGTGATCACCGAAAACAACAACTCAGGATTTCTATCATGGTCAAGTGCAGATGAGGACTCAGACTTGAAAGCACCAAGAGAGTTTTTTTTAAGAACCATTCAGGAGTAACCCAGAAGAAACAAAATGGGGCCAATTGTATTGAGGAAGGAGAAAGAATGTAGTATTTACTGGAGTTACTTCACCCAAAATCAGCCTCTATTGAGAATGCCACAATGAGAGCAACAGGAGGTGAATCAATGAGACTGGAAAACTGCAACATGGGCAGCTAACGCTCTGTGGGACAGACAGATGTGTAGGGGTAAAAGAAAAACGGAGCATTAATTAAATGTATGCCTAAACATTATCAGACTAAAAACTTGTCTAAAAAACATGGCCGCCTGTTGAATCTGGGATGAGCTCACAGTAAGCAAAGCGTGAGGAAAAAATGTGCAACAACCGAGCCAATGTTAAAGAACTGCTCCCAACCCAAGGGTGCCCACAGACAGTGTACCTGCACTTCTAAAAACTGCAAGAGTGACACAATGTCAGTGCTTGATATAAATACAGTGTATATGCGTTGGAGAGAGTGTCGGGCGCTGGATGGATCAGGCCTCATGGCGGCGTCTCTGCATTGTTAGTCGTGGTCTTTTTTTTCACTGGCTTCTTCACTGTCTTGGTTTGAGTCTTTGAGAGAGAGAGGAGGAACAGGTCAAATGAACACAGTTGATTTAACAACTACAAAAGGAAAGAGACACAACTATTCAATATAAAAATGGATAGCAGCTCAAACGGTTCAACCTAAGTTGGGTGAGACAAAGGGTTTTAGAAATCACACAGAGTCCTGTCTGGTCTGAAAATAACCCTGACTGAAGTGAATGGGAAACAGAGCAAACATTTGTAGGACAAAAGTGTAATGTAACCCCTTTCCACTTGAGAATATACACTTTTATCAAAACACCTGCATTGCAAAGTAAGAACATAAGGTTTGAAAGAAAAGCACATGCAGGCAGGCCTGCCCCTCCCTACACGCAGATCACGCTGGTTAAAACACTTTACAAAACTAAATGAAACAGCCAAGTGAATTCAGAGTGTGACGTTTAATACTCCTCTCACTTTCGTTTCCTCAAAAGTATGATGCAATGTGTGCGGTTCGAATTCACTTGAAAAAACATACTGGCCAAGGTGAAAACCAGTTTGGTCTTGGATTTAGTACACATATAAATTAAAAGCCAGGTCCTATGGTCTTTTTTAGGCTGTTCAACAATCATGGGCTGTAATATTCAAAAGCCGCCTAACTGTGGGTATTTAATATTTATAGTATATTTTAACATCATTTGGGGATTTTTCCCAAAGTTTCCTTCTAGCAGTCCTTTCCACTTCCTTTGCTTTAACAAGCTTAATATATACACACCCAGTTTATTATGATGTATCTGTTAAAACTGGTTCACTGAACGTGTTTATATTATTTGTTGATAAAGTGTATTGGTATATGGGGTGAGATTCCCCAGGTGGCAGTTGGTCACTAATGTATTCCCCCTATAATGAAATCTAATCAAATCCAACATTGACAAGCACAAAAACAGGAAAGAGATGATTGGCTCACAGTTGTTGTGGCAACATCTGATTTATTTGTTAAATTAAAGAAGCAAACCTCATTTAGTCAGCTGCTTGATTTGGAAGTGGGAAAAGAAAAGGGATAGGGATTGAAAAGAATTAGAGTGATCATGAAGATAGTCTATTTTGATTCGCATCTTTAGACTCAAATGATTTTACATTATTGGTTTTCATTCATTAATATAACATTACTAATGGAAGGTTGTAAGGGTAAGGTTAGGAAAATATCACTCGTCACCGGCTTGAGCTTCAATATCAGGATACATGTATGTATTATCCTTGCAAGAATGGAAGTAGTCATCACATACAGAGCTGCGCAGCGTGGGACAAAATAGTTCCCAGAACAGTATCCTTCAAATACCTTAAATACAAGAGAGGGTGTATCACAGTCACAAGATGCAGAATACCGGTTCAAAGCAGTATTCAATGTTTAGTTCAGATCAGCGAAGGCCCACGTAAGCAATAAACATGGCAGTCCTATGTCTATCTCCATAGAAGCGGAATCATCATGTTAATGGTTGTCACATAGCTATCATATGCCTAAAACAGTGTGTCCTGACGCTCTTCTAGGTAATCATACATCCTGCTACGTACACAGCTACGTATGGCCTTTCTTATCATGAGCTACTCTGATATTAGAAGAGTACATTCAGTATTTTCCCAACAGGTAACACATTTTGAATATAATTGAATTGGACTTGGTTGTAAAAACAGTCAGTGGTGGAATGTACCTAAGTACATTTACTCAAGTGCTGTACTTACGTACAATTGTGAAGTACTTGTACTTTACTTGAGTATTTCCATTTGTAGCTACTTTGTACAATTCAGAGGTAAATCTTGGACTTTTACATTTATTCAATAACTTTAGTTACTTGACAGATTTGGATAAATAATGTGAAATAAAATCAACTCTTAAATCAGACCTGGAGTAAATCCAGCTACCTTGCAGCATACAAAGTCATTAAAATATAGCTGCACCTTTACCAGCGTTGATAAGGGTTATTATAATAAAAATCATATCATATATATTCTGAAATGGTCCAATCTGCATATTAAGTACTTTTACTTTTGGTACTTTAAATATATTTTGATGCTAACACTTTTGTACTTTTACTTGAGTAACATTTTGAATGCAGGACTTTTATTTGTAACAGAGTATTCCTACACTCTGGTTCTTCTACTTTTAATTAAAAACACAATCTGAGTACTTCTTCCAGCTCTGAAAACAGTCCTTATATTTTCTGTAATTTTCTTTTTTAAGTTGTATCAGTTACTGGCAGGAAGTTAACATACAAAGTGAGTGCTTTGAAAGAGAAATACAGTTACATAAATAAATAAACTAAATGTATGTCGATTGTCTGCTTTGCCTTTGCCCCTTGGGATGCAGGAAAGTTTCGTTTTACACTCCTTTTGAAGAAAAACGAAAGTGAAACCTATAAGAAACATCAGGCTCCCGCGCATCTGCATACGTAAGCAAACTGGGCATGGCTACCAAAGATTGGCCACAACGATTGGCTAAGGGAGGGTTTATAAGCAGCCACTTCATACAGTTTTCAAAAACCCGTGCAGAAAGAAGAAGAGAAGGATAATATTGAGCAACAAACAAATGTTCCTGACAAAAAGATTTTACAAAATTCATGACGTTTTTTTCAAAGATGCAACCTGGATTCAGTATTGATGCAGCATTGGACGGTAGACCTTGGCCATCTTTCCTAAAACACCGTCTTAAGGACCACCATAATCAATATGCATATGCTGAAGTTTTAATGAAAAATGGTGAAAGAATTAAGAGTACATTTGTTTATCCAGATCATCGTAACAATTCAGCTTCCTCCACCAAATTGACCAAACACAGTGAGGAAACTTTAATTGAAGAAATTGATAAATTATTAAAGGAATTTGGAATCGAAGTTCGAAAGATTTTTATATATACCTATTATAGTCCATGTTTAAAGAGAGGAAAGAAATATTGTGACTGTATGACTCAACTTTATCAGAATGCCTATCAATGGTACAGTACATTTGGCATTGTGACTGTAGTGTACTTCTCAGAGCCTTGGGGACTAAGTGGACCAGATATCTTTAAAGACTTAAAGTATTCTGACATCTCAAGTACCAGCAGTGCTCTTTATCCATATGTTGACCAGAAAATCTGCTTTCCACTGGACACAAACAAATTAAAACGAAAAAATAACCCTATATTCCATTTTATCAACGATGTTGAAGATGGACGCAGAGAGCTACGAGAAGCCCTTGAGTCTGCTCACAAACATCTTTGCGGGTTGAGAGAGAATTCTAAAGGATTTCTGAAAAGTCAGCATTTGGAGCATGGATCGGAATACATTGACTCACTCAAATTTCCTGAAAAGGTCCAGAAACGAATCATTGAAACTTTGAGAGAAAATTGGATTGAATTGGTTAACTATTGTTCAATGTCTCCCATTATAACAAAATTGACATCAGACTTCAACAATGCAGTAGTCAAACTCACTGTCAGTTATCTTAGGTCATTTTTGGGTGACAGCGGCTTCTTACAGATTTACCAGGTCCCGCCGGGCGCTGAGGTGGAGGAGGGAGATTATGTTCAAGTTAACAATACTTCATTTTGGTCAGAATGTATGTGTCAGTTTACCTGACTGTGAGAATCCAAGTTCAGCTTGAAGCTCACACTCATGTAACTTCAAACAATCACAAATTGTTGTCTTTTGTTTCATGATTTTCTCAGAAAAGTAAAAAAAAATGTATGTTAAAAATAATAAATAATCATTTGTATGAATTATAATCGTATGATTGTATTATTTATTTATTGTATTCTTGTTTTATTCAGTCCTGTGTGAATTGGCTTCTACTGCTTTTAAAAGTTCATCAATCACAACGTTATATGTTACTTGGTTAACATTTTTATTTTTGTTCTTGGCTTTTGAAACACTTTCAAAAGCCAACCTTACCTTTTGTGCATGAAATGTGCTTCTGTATATAAAATAAAGTTTGAATGATTGATAGAAATATCAATATGTTTTACAGTTACAGAAATACTGCACTAGAAAGAAGGTTGTAAATTGGTTGAAACAGTTTACAAAAGTACATGAAACAGCCAAGTGAATTCAGAGTGTTACGTTTAATACACCTCTCACTTTCGTTTCCTCAAAAGTATGATGCATAATTGTGGTACAACAATGGGTGCGGTTCGAATTTACTTGGAAAAACATACTAACTTACCCTGGCCAAGGTGAAAACCAGTTTGGTCTTGAATTTAGTAGTACACATATCAAAGTCCTCTGGTCTTTTTTAGGCTGTTCAACAATCATGGGCTGTAATATTAAAAGCCGCCTAACTGTGGGTATTTGATATTTATAGTATATTTTAACAACATTTCTGTTTCCTTCTAGCAATCCTTTCCACTTCCTTTGCATTAACAAGCTTATTATATACACACCCAGTTTATTATGATGTATCTGTTAAAACTGGTTCACTGAACGTGTTTATATTATTTGTTGATTAAGTCTATTAGTATTTGGGGTGAGATTCCCCAGCTGTTTCATGTACAAAAGTACATGAAACAGCCAAGTGAATTCAGAGTGTTACGTTTAATACACTTCTCACTTTCGTTTCCTCAAAAGTATGACGCATAGACAGTAAAGGCAGGAAGGACATAATCCACATTTGACTATACCCCAAAATCAGCAACTGGATCTCCTACCAAAATGAGTTAAATAAAATAATGCAGAAATGTTTTGACATGTTATACTATAAAACATATTTCTGACATACTATGTCTTACTTACATATAAACTATGTTTTATTTTAAAATATTATACAATTTGCTCTTATTGTACGTCGCTTTGGATAAAAGCGTCAGCTAAATGGAAAGTCATGCTATGACCTTTTCTCAGATATCTTATGAAACACGACAGTAATACTTTCTATGATATCTTTCCACATACTATACTTTGACTTTTTTCTCAGACATTCAATTATATCACCTTTTTGACATCTTTTGACATACTCTACAATTCATTCTTCAACTCAATATACTAAGACTTTTAATGATTCTTTCCAACATATGATTCAATGATTTTTTTTTTCAACATACAATACCAAGATTGTTTTATGACATCACATAACATGACTTTTTAACATTTTTGTGATACTACATTGTGATTTTTATTCAACATAACATGCCTTCTTATGATTTTATTTCAAATACAATGCCATGACTTATTTCGGAATGTTTCATTGACTTATTTTAAACCTGCGCTACTATGACTTTGTATGACATGATTTACTATGATCTTCTTTCAACATACTACTTTGACTCATAGGATCATAATATAGTATGATTTTGTATTATATTCACAACATACTATGATATTCTATGACATTGTACTACATACATTCATTTCATTTTTTTCGCCAAAATAAACTTTGAATTATTTTATGATATTTTTCCACATTATATGCTTTGACTTTTTTCGTCAAACCGGCTTGATTCAAGATTTCTTTCAACAAATTGACATTTTTTTCCAGATACTACTCAGATATTTCTTTTGGATATATTTCAAAATACAATAGCTTTAAATATTTTTGCAAAAGACTATATTTTGACTTTTTTTCAACACAATATGCTATGACTTGTTTTCTGATATTTTTGGACACACTAAACAGATTTTTACGACAAACTAGTTTGAATTTTGTTAAACATGCTATACTATACCTTTTTATGGTATTTTATAGTTTTTAAAAATACTACACTATGATTTTCTATACTTTTGAGTTAGTGTTTTTTGACATAAATATGCCTGAACTATGACTATGCCTTTTTTCAGAACCAAGTCATTCTCCAGCTGCTTTCACTTCAGACACAACAGCGCAAAATCAGAGCACTGCATTACATTACAAAAGTCGTATTTATTTGATTGTTTTAATTTAGTTTTTTTAATCAACCAAGATATATGGAGGTTGCTCCTTCCTCCAGCTACACAGGGATTGTTTTCAACAGCACAAAAGATAGTGACCCTCTGATTTGATTTCCTTTATTAGTAGTTTCATTACTGATACATGACCTTGTCAGATACCATTGTCTCAGCACACATTGTAATTATTTTTCACATGGAGCTTTAAGAATTGGCACAAACCATATACAAATGAAAATCCCTGTATACAGGATTGATTTCAAACAGAGGAAATAAATTAACACATTTCTGCAAATGGCATGGACACAAGATCAAAACAAAGGGTTGAATCCTGATAAGAAATCATGTCTTTTGTATGTTGTAAACAGACTGTTGGTCCTAAATACTTAAGAACCGGTCTGAGTAGAGTACTTAGCACGATATGTGCAAATATCAGTTTATACTCAGTCTGTTATTTCCTACTTTGTGAGGAAGAGAAGTTAAAAACAACAAGAAAATACAAAAAAACATGTTAAATATACAAAAATTAAATACAAAAATCAAGACGTCTAACACCAGAAGTCCACACTGGAGTTCCAGCTTCTTCAGGTCTCAAAACATAAGATTGGTCAAGAGTAAGAATTAAAAAAAGCACACAAATTATTAAAACATTAAATGTTTTTAAGCCCAGAGAATGAGTAAGGCAAGCAAGCTTATACTGTTTATACAGTGAAGATTATTATTTACATTGTGTTCACATCTTATTTATTAACTCTGCCAGCAGTTGAGGTGGGGTTTGTCTCCCCCTAGGGGTTCAGACTAGTGTTACTCTGCAGACAGCAGTGCTGAGTGCAGAAGTAGTATCATGCTTTTAAATCTCTCATTAGAGCTCTTGGAAGAAACCACCATAAAGGCAGTGGCTGGCAACCAGAAGAGCCCACCACAGAACACAAGTCCAGTATGTTGAGAAACACCTGGAGCCTGGTCTGACACTTCCTCCACATCTGGAACAACAGCACGGGGATCAGAAACATATTCCTCTGTCTCCTGATGTTGATTTTGGTTCAATTATTTCCATATTGCTTCGCTTAATCCTGGTTATGATATACATATTACAACGAGGCAGAGTGTCACCACGCAGCTGGGGAAAAGGAGGGGGAAAGTGCAGAGCTACTCTGTGACTTTCTAATGTTGAACACAAACAATACACACACCTCTACTGTGATGAAAGCAGATATGTTGCTCACATGACTACTGTATTGAACGGGGGTTACAGCTTTACCCTAAGAGGCCTGGCTATGAACAACCAAACATACTTTTTACCAACATCTTATGACCAAAAGAATAGAAGTGTGTTAAATAACAGGGTGGAGTCTATATGCAGGATAACTAAGCCAACACTAAACAAACCACTCCATCAGCAGTACTGTATGAGATGAAAGTCATATTAAAGCAGTGAGGAAGCAAGTTGCTGAGAGCGAGACGTTAACTTAGCAGAGTCAGACTCACTCAGGAGGTAAACAGGCCGCTGCAGGGAAGCTGAACTCTTCCACAAGCTGAGATGCCCAATATGCAAGAAGTTAAAATAGAGAACCAAAACAGTTTTGATCAAAGTCCTCCAGTAAAGCAAGACAACTGCATAAGCTAGGACATGGGGGGTGAGCAGAGCAGTAGTTATAAGTGACGACCTTTACGTGTGAAACAGCAATGAGGATGTTTCAACCACCTTCTTTCCCCTCAGTTAAAAAGAAAAAAAACTCAGGCACTGTAAACTTAAAGCCAACTGGTGATCACCGAAAACAACAACTCAGGATTTCTATCATGGTCAAGTGCAGATGAGGACTCAGACTTGAAAGCACCAAGAGAGTTTTTTTTAAGAACCATTCAGGAGTAACCCAGAAGAAACAAAATGGGGCCAATTGTAGTGAGGAAGGAGAAAGAATGTAGTATTTACTGGAGTTACTTCACCCAAAATCAGCCTCTATTGAGAATGCCACAATGAGAGCAACAGGAGGTGAATCAATGAGACTGGAAAACTGCAACATGGGCAGCTAACGCTCTGTGGGACAGACAGATGTGTAGGGGTAAAAGAAAAACGGAGCATTAATTAAATGTATGCCTAAACATTATCAGACTAAAAACTTGTCTAAAAAACATGGGCGCCTGTTGAATCTGGGATGAGCTCACAGTAAGCAAAGCGTGAGGAAAGAATGTGCAACAACCAAGCCAATGTTAAAGAACTGCTCCCAACCCAAGGGTGCCCACAGACAGTGTACCTGCACTTCTAAAAACTGCAAGAGTGACACATTTTCAGTGCTTGATATAAATACAGTGTATATGCGTTGGAGAGAGTGTCGGCCGCTGGATGGATCAGGTCTCATGGCGGCGTCTCTGCATTGTTAGTCGTGGTCTTTTTCTTCACTGGCTTCTTCACTGTCTTGGTTTGAGTCTTTGAGAGAGAGAGGAGGAACAGGTCAAATGAACAGTTGATTTCAACTACAAAAGGAAAGAGACACAACTATTCAATATAAAAATGGATAGCAGCTCAAACGGTTCAACCTAAGTTGGGTGAGACAAAGGGTTTTAGAAATCAAACAGAGTCTTGTCTGGTCTGAAAATAACCCTGACTGAAGTGAATGGGAAACAGAGCAAAGATTTAAGAGATTTCAATTCTGGAAACGGCATTTGTTCTCCAGAGGAAATGACAGAGCTGCCAATATCGTTAAAAGCAAACTTGCTAAAACTAGGATTTTAATCAGCTGTCTCTAGGCCCATTTTGCTGTGTGTGCGTGTGCGTGTGTGGTGTGGTGTGGTGTGTACGTGTGTGGTGTGGTGTGGTGCGTGTACGTGTGTGGTGTGGTGTGGTGTGTGTACGTGTGTGGTGTGGTGTGGTGTGGTGTGTGCGTGTGGTGTGGTGTGTGTGTGTGCGTGTGTATTGGCCTCACCTCCGTCTTAGCAGCAGGTTTCTTGGTTGTCTTGACACTGGTAGTGCGTTTGGGGGCTTTGTCTACTGCTTCATCCACTTCATCAGAGTGTTCAGTCCGCGTGTCTGATTGGTCGGAGCCGTGTTGGGATGATGCATCGTCGGCAAGGGACACAGACGCCAAGGAGCGGGCTGCAGGATTGGACAAACACCCAATGGCCACATTTTTAAAACAGGTAGTTTCCACCAGGTTTAAAGTTGGATGCTGGCTATACAGTATAATACAAATACAGATTGATATTATGCCACTTTTTTTTCTGGTTTTAGAGGCTGCATAATAGCTAAATTATCTTATTTTCCTGAATTAATTATAATTATTAATTTTATATAATTAATTCAGGAAAATAAGATAATTTAGCTATTATGCAGCCTCTAAAACCAGAAAAAAAAGTGGCATAATATCAATCTGTATTTGTATTATACTATATAGCCAGCATCCAACAATGTGTGCAACTTGGATATAGAGGTATTTGGTGAAAAATATAGTAATATTTGATTTTTTTCTTTATTGCCCTAAAATAAATAAATTACGGGGTATTCAGAAGTGCATCAATTTTAATGCATTCACAAAAGTGCTTTTTAGAGTGCCTTGGTCACAGTCTGCGGTTCTAAGCCATCGGAACCCCAAAGGGACTCTGGATTGGAAGTCCCTCACCAAATGTTTACCATCTACAGCGGTGGTTCTTCCGATCTTTGATATGTTGGAAGGGGACGCAAGATTAATCTGAGGGGGCATGAGATGATTTAAGGTATAAGACATTCATTTTTCCCGAAATAAGGATTGGGGCAACAAATTGCCTAAACTGCTTGCTTTGACCAATGCAAAATCCAAAGATTTTCAATTTACTATAAAATAAAAAAGTAGAACTCCACTTCTATTTACAAATGTGTTCTTTTTATGAATGAAAAATAAAATAATGTGCTTGGTAATAGTATGGCAGCTACAGGAGCATACTATATACAGTAGTTATTATTAAAAAAAAGAACTCATTAATTAACTGAAAGGTGATTGAAAGCTTTGAAAAATCAGTAAGAGGACCTTTGAAATATACTGTATTGTTCGGAAAACAAACATCCATGTACAAATCATCCTGAAGATTAGACTGGGTTTTGAAGTTCTCAACACGCTTTCTTTAGAAGTATAAACTACAATGTGCCACTTGGATCATTGTTTCTCTGCCTCTGTGTGTCGCTCAGTATTCAGTCCACAGCCTGTCAGGCCCACACAGCCAGCCAGCCGGCAGAGCAGTCACAAAGAGTCCTCCCACTGTAATCACATGCTTTCACCCCCCCGCCCCACTCCACATCTCCCCTTCGATCCTGCAGTGCCTTAAATCACATGACTCCACTTTGCCCCAGTCCTGCTCTGATGAGATTTAAACGAAAGAGGCCCTATGAGTAACGCTCCAGCCAAATCAGCAAACATGACATACAGGATGCATAGATTTATGCAGATGTGTATGGCTGTGTTTCTGCACACTAATGAGGCCGTGTGGGTTGAGTGTGTTGCGTGGCCTTACTCTGCCGTGCAGCAGTGCTCTTGGCCCGGGGCAGCGTGCTGGCCCCCGAGCTCATCGTGCTGGCCCCTGAGCTCATCGTGCTGGCCCCTGAGCTCATCGTGCTGGCCCCTGAGCTCATGTCGTCCATGGTGTCCCGTCTCTTGCGGGTCTCCGTAGTGTGCAGGGACAGCTCATCCTCAGCGTTGATGAGAGTCAGGTCCTGCATGCTGAAGCTCCGCAGCTTGTCCGACAGCACGCCCTGCCCCTGGGCATCGCAGCAAATCAAACACTCAGATATGTCACAGCATGGAAATATCTAATTCTGTCCGATTCAAATTAAACAAAACCAAGGATTTAAAAAATACCCTTGACATGGGGAAAGACATTTCCATGAAAACATCTGGCAATGACTTGAGCTGTTCACTAGACAACGACGCAGGGGCTGCATGTACGGCACTGGAAGTGGTTGGAGAGCTTAATGTCAGAACTATATTTCTGGCAAAAGACAGATTAATAATCTTCCTTGATTTAAAAAAAAAAAAGTTGTTAAATAATGGCGTCTAGTTTAACCCAAGACACATTCATGATGATAGCGCATCCTGGTACTGTAGTCTTCCAAAGCTAAGGAAGATACAACTTCAGGTCTCTAAATAAATACATTAGAGATGTTTAGGCCACAGCCCATGTGACCACATAGGGTGGAAACCATAGTTTAAACTTGGTTGAATTCACAACATTGATCTTGTACTGTAAACAACTTTATGTGACCATTTCAAGTTTTTTAACACTGCTATTGTCATGAAACACTCTGAACTGTATAATCTAGCGCTACAATAATTAGTCAAATCAAAAACTATTGGTCTGGGAGAAGAAAAAAAAAACATTTGAAGACTTTACCCTGGATTCAGGAATATATATTTTGCCACTTAATCAAGTAGAAATAAAAAAATAAACATCAATAATAGTGAAAAGGAAATATTTGTAATTACACTTGTAACAATTGATTTTTCCAAATGATCACAGCAGACCACTCACCTTGTTGGCCGCGGTGACAGCAGCATTAGCAGCGAGGTTGAGACCCCTCTTTCCAAACTTCATCATGGTGTCATAACTCCGGGCTTTGGTCTGCGCTATGTACTCATCTATCTCCTACAGCACAGGACAACAGATAAAGGGGGAAAAACACAATGTATTGGTACAAAGAAGACAATGACAATCAAAACAAATATGAGATACCAGTATAATTTGTGAGAAAAACCTAAAAGTTTAAAAAGGTCCAACCTTCTCTTTGTTGGACAGCGTTGGGTGAACAAATTTGCGGTAGAGCACACTGGAGCCTTTAGTGTATGGGGAGAGGAGCCAGATCACAAAGGCAATCTTTAGCTCAAAGTAAAATGGAAACCTGGGTAATGAAACAAGAGTTATACCATTAGCACAGAGAAAAAGAAAAGAAAAAACCTTGAAAGAAAAGTATATAGACCCCTGAGCTATAAAGAGATACAATTGGAAATGGTAACAATGATCTGATGTATGAAAAGGCAGAATGCATCATTAAAAAGAGTCATTGTAATACACGTATCAAGGACACAAGCTACATAGATGAATTATTATTTTAGAGTATTTATTACAAGCTAGTTTGGCACAAGGCGTGATCATGAGCAGCTCCTGACCCACCATGACAGGAGCAGATCTGTGGCCGTCTCTGCTGTAGTGAACAATGCAAACACTATCCAGTACATCATCCACTTCACCTGGAAACACACACACAGAGAGAACATCGTAAAAATAGCACATGAAAACCTACAGCATCCAGTGTGCACATGCCGAGACATGTGGACTAAACAGACGTGACAATGCAGAAGTGCAACATATGTTTCAGTCCTGTCAGATCACATCAGTATGCATGGATAAGGTCCCGGAGACAAAAGGGAAATGGAGGTCATTGTCCAAACTAAATGAAAGACCAACTTGCTTAATAGGAAACAATATCAAACGCCTTAGATTTAGTGGCACTGAGTTATCAATAATCAAATCATCTTGATGTATTAAATGTTAAACAAACGGTAAGGGTATGTTTAAGGGGATTTACAGGCTACATGCACGCAGACCTATAAATAAACATAATGATAAAGCATGTGACTCATTAGAAACAAGCCAAACACGAGGGAAGGGGAATAAAACATCCCGATTCTAAAAATGGCGTCCTCCCTCCTCCATCCCCTCATGTGCTCCTTCTTTGGCCGTCAGCTAGAGCAGCCATTGGGGGGAAGGGGGGGGGGGGGGGGGGTTGCCATGGTAAACTGCCAGGAGGAGACCGTTCTCCAATGCAAATCTTCTATCGGCTTGGTGTTAATGTCTTAATTGTATTATTATTAATAGTAAACATGCTGCCGTTTTAGGACATCATGACAAATAAGAGAGTGTACATTTGTACTGCAAATTATTTTGGCATCAAGGGGGTGGTTTCATGCACTTGACAAGCTCTGGGTGTCTTAGGCAAAACACTTCCCTGACTTTTGTGTTTCTCAAACGTAAAATACATTTCCTCTTTTAAAAAAGTGTATTTTCTTCTGTCTTAAAAAGTCAATATTGAAGAAAGTGGTTTTTTTTGTATTTCCATTAAGGTTCATCTTTGTGTGACCCATCACATTAATTTCCTAAACAAATTCAAATGTGTCTTTTGAAAACATGAAATCCATGTAAAAGAAGAATTAGTATAAACATGTGAAGGTATTACTTTGTCTTTTAGTCATTGTGATGCCTCAGTGACCCAGTTTCATGAAGGTTATCTGCTGTGACATGCCGTCTGTGAGATGCTCATTTGTATTAAACATGCTTGGTATTTTGGTTAGCGAATTTTTTTGTGATAGGGCTCAAAGAGACAGAAAGGGCCGTGCTGCTAACATCAAATACACCAAATGATTCATACGTGTCCTCCTTTTAAGCTATGGCAAGTGTGTGCCTGTTCTACATTTTCTCCGTGGGCTTTGTATTACATTACTTTCTGCAACGTGCATTTCAAACTTGAAAACGCTATCTAATAAACAGCAAACTGCAGCCTGGGGCTTCACATCTTAAAAGTTAAAACTGAGCAGACAGGGCTCAAAAGCATTCTGCTGTGATTTTGTAACCAGAGGTAATACTCACATATTCCTTCACGTTCTTCGTTTTGACAGCCTTGTATGATGAATATGCTGGGTAAAGTGTCCCAAAGGCAAGGCTGCAAAAAGCAGAGAAGTGTGGGTCAGACAGAGGAGGGGGATTCAGCTTGACAACATGGCCTCTGGGTGTTGACACCTAAGAAATGTGTTCCTGCTTAAAAGCAGGTTAGCTAAGTCGGCTCTGATGTTGTCACAGTAAAGAGTTGATGGGCAGTGGCTTGTCAAAACACACGTCAGATTATTGGTACAAAAAATATCATATATCATTTAGTCCGGAAGACTGCAGCAAGACAAACTGGAAAAACAAACAAAAGTGAACCAGGGGTGGGTCACCATGTGTTGGCCCATGGGCAGATAGGGACACACACAGAGCCTTTGATGTGCATTTGGTCACGTCCTGTACCACTGTGGTGATTTGTGGTGATTTGTGCTGATGAGACAGGATGCTACAGTAAATGCTGAGTGAAGGGCTAACAGGGACAATAGAGTCCAGAAAGTCACTAGTTTGTCTGTGTGTACATTGTAAAACTACTGATTTTGACTTATGATACTTAATCTGAACCAAAATAAACAGTTCTCTGTCAGAGTATCTGACCTGCTCAGTCATGTGTGCAGCGCCTCACAGCTTTGTACAGTAAGCTGAGGAGACTTGTAGCAGGCCTCTAGGCCGTGAGACTCCCTCAGCAGACGGCCCGAGCCCCTCTGTGTCCCATCTCAGGTTCACCTCACAGAATTTGACAGCATCCTGTCCTCTTGCTAAGACTCCAAAATCAGAGATATTGAGCATAAGTAAGTCATTTAGCTACTTTCAGGTTTTTTTGGTAAGAACTAAATTAATCCTTTCTCTGCATGATTACCCTTTTAAGAAAACAAGGAGGAAGCTATATGTTTAAAAGCAGACACATTATTGATCTTGTGTTATATGTGCAACAGCCAATAATATGCAAATCTGTTCACATTGTCTCCCACCGACACAACTTTCTGTGGTGTAGTAAAGTAGAAGAGCCAGCTGAAATACACTAAAAATATATTTTTGCCATTGTTATCCTCTCTTTATGTAACCCAGACAAGCAGAATATTTGTAATCAGTTACATCTACACCTGGGCCTTTCAAAGACACCATCGTCTTTATTTATTTATTTATTTATTTAACAGGGACAGTGCACATTAATGAACATTTCTGTAAATGTGCCAGAGTTAGCCAAGAGGCTATTTTTCATCTGTAGTCCCTCAACAGATTTTCTGGGGGTTACACTGACAAGCTTTACGACATCCTGGTTAAATCTACAAAACATTGAAGGTGTAATGCATCTTGTGGAGGCAGAGTGATCAGACAACACAATCCTGATTGAAAACTCAAACACATGATATAAGACGACACTAAATGCAGGAAAAAATGTCTGCATAAGGGTTCAGCTGCTAGCTTTAGTTGAGTCATCCACACTGTGGGGATGTAGTGTGTACAGGTGGAAGTCTAGGCCTACACTGCTGGTACTACTCCACAGATCACAGAATTTGTAAAGTCACTCTAACATGTGGTAATAATGGAAAAAATACATATTTTCTGGCTCTGAATAAAGGTAAAATCGTGGATGGCTGGATGGAAGGAAGGATGGACAGACTGACATCCATGACTGGGCTGCTGGGCTTAGCCTCACATTATACACACATTGGTGATCTACAGTCCAGTAATATTTAGGCTGTGGTGTTTTCTAAAAGCTGTTTGCTTGTCTGCAGCGAGGCTAGCATATTAAGCAGGTTCCACTTGAATAATGTGGGCAGCCAGCAGCTTCTTCCCTGCCAACACGTTATGTGTCAGGTGGTTAGCCAGCAGACGTTAGCTACCAGAGGCTAGCATTGGCTGGATGCAGATTGCACTGCATCACTGTAAACAGAGCGACGGTTTATATAGGTTAGTATAGATACAGCTTAGCTCTGTGTATAACTAACACTTTAGCCCACAGTATTTTTCTATATTACTGAAATGTAACTCTATAGGGACAGACAACATATGCTAGCTTGTTGGCGCGGCGTTGAGCCTCAGACAGCTGATGGATGGAGGAACCGCTGCTTACGTTAAAGCACAACAACAGATGAAGCCCGTACTCACACAACCATCCTCGAAATCATCCAGGAAACCATCTTTCTGGTGCTCCGAAAGCCTTTACCGCTTCAAGGGGAATCTAGTTATTTAGCTAGCGGGCTAGGTGCCCCCCATTCCCGACCAGGACGCGGTCTGTGATTATCGATGTGAACCGGGAGGCTGTCCGGTGCTGGCTGTCCAGTGCTCGGTGCTGTCAGGTGGGCAGCGGCTGAGGATGTGCTGCAGTCTCCGGCTCACTCAGCTCTCTGCTCTCACCGCTGCTGAAGAGCTGGCTCTTAAAGGGCCAGGGCCTCACTGGGAAACGTGTCAAAAAAGGGGCCCTTACGTCCTCCTATGAGTCCTTTTCAGTAGGCCTTTTAATCAAGTGAAGTACATTTACTCAAGTGTTGTACTTAAGTACGATTTTGGAGTACTTGTACTTAATCATTTGACTAATGACTGTTATATACCACACTCCACTTTACAGTGCTACACTTATTTTTATTGTAATACTGCTGCTGCTACTTAGTATCAACTACTATGTGTACTTTTGTAAATTGAATTTATTTTATTTTAAATACTTTGTGCATGCCTTTTTATACAAAAGTGTTATAATGTATACTTTGCCAACACATGTCCCCTTGACTAATAAGGAATTCTGATTCTGAAAAAGGGAATTCTGATTATTTGAGTATTTTTATTTTATGCTACTTTGTACTTCTACTCCACTACATTTTGGCAGCAAATTGTTCTTTTTATTACACTATATTTACTTGACAAAACGAATTACTAGTTACTTTAGAGATCCAGATTATTAGCCAAAACAAAAATGTAAATAAACTGTTAAGATTCCCAGCAGCAGTATATAAAGTAATTAAAATTAGCTTCACCTTTAACAGCAGTGAGGAACACATTAATGCATAAAAGTAATTAATAAATATGATTCTAATGGGACCTTTCGCACAATCAGTACTTTTAACTTGTAACAGAGTATTTTTATACAGGAGTTCTACTTTTCAGTTCTTCTTACACCACTGGTCCTATCCATTGACACACTTGATCAAATAAGCTTAATTTATTAGTGGCCGTGATAAAAGAAGCAAGATGCTTATGTGACAATGAAGATTGATTTTTTTCTTGACAGTGACTATTGTTTAAAAACAGGCAGCTGCATACTTTAAAATTAGACAAGGCAGAACTGCTTCAGCCCCCAACTGAAAGGGCCAGAAACAGCAGTGTATTTATAAATATGTTTAGATATAAAATATTTTAAATTATGTTTCTATTCAACTCATTGTAATCTGTAAAAGGCCTCGAAAGTTTAACTGTACCACCTACTTCCTGTTCAGAGGAAGATGGATGGCTACTACTTAATTAACCTGTATGAATTGTTTTTATTGTAAATTGAACAGAGTAATACATGTAAGTAGTGTGCTGATCATTTTGCTTTTACTTACTTCTTCTACCACTGCCTATATACCAACAGAAGAAAGGATGCCACGTAAAGCAAGGTGGCATTTGCCTAGGCCCCCCCTCAATCATAAATGAACATGCCAAGTTGTAAAGAGATCCTGTTTGTAATACAACATGATGGCTCTTTGTTGGTTTGAGTTAACTGTACACACTCCACACTTGCACCCCCCCCTCCTTAGTTAGGTACAGTACACTCAAGCCTCCCTGGCCCACTTACTAATTCAGAAAGAGCAGTAAAAGCTAGGTCACACAAGGACAGATATAACAGGGTGTTGCAATATTAACCCTATGGAAAGCCATTATTTACTAAGTTGCCTTTATAAACCCTATTAGAGTGGGAAATAATAAACGTAAGGACTGATCAAATAAGATTAAATGTATCTTTGTCAGATTTAAAATGTTATTAGGCTCTCAGAAAAGGCAATATTAAAATTCTTCCACAACTTCATTCAAAATGAAAACTCACGGACGATATTCAATGCCACGTAGATACTTAAATGAAGAAAGACATTCAGTTTAACCGAAGTACTGAAACAAATACTTCATCATCGATATCATTTAACAGAAAAGTGCCAAATGTTTTAGTAATTGAGATTGTTTAAATCAGTAGAATTGGTAAAGGATTTGTAGTTTTTCTGTTCCATTATTACTGTAAACTGATTTTTTTGGACTTGATCAAAAAGATGAATTGATAATGAAAATAATAGTTGCAGCCCTGATTCAGATATGAAAATACATGTCCATGCTTTAGACACCATAGCTACACACAGAGGTTTTTTTGTGTCACAAACAAACAGTAAACAAACAATAGTTTTTGTAAACTTTATTGTGAAAAATCAAAACAGACTGCTAAGATCAATATATATATTGATACAATGTTAGTGGCCAGTAGTTCGTTTCTGCTGCAATTGTGATTCTTAAACAAAGCTGTTGGAGGTCTGCAGTTCAATTCAACCCATGGGACAATTATAGGTGACCCAACAAATTAAACTAAATAAATCAAACCTGCCCTATCTGAAGTCCTTCCGATCATTGCCTTGTGGTGAATAAAAAGAAAAAACGACTTAATCTAAAAGTGAAATAAGAAAACGAAAATACAAAACTTTGGTCTGCTTCCCCTCACTTGCTGCTTCGTAAATTAGTTTCAGCCACAGAGGGCAGGAGCAATCAGCTGTTTGAAAACAAAAATTCTACTAAAACAACTTAACCTTGCTCCTATTTAAGAAAAAAATATTTCAGCGTCATCTTTATTGGAAAGTTAGCACAGTACTCACGTTTTGTCAGTCACTTAAATGTTAGCTGAACCTCTGCTCCAACGTAAAGTCAGCTGTTACCTCCCCAACTCCCACATCTTACATATACAATGAAAACAACCAAACAGAAAAAACTGACCTTAAATACAGAGTTAATCAAAATAATAATAATTGGAAAACAACTAGACAAGTTTAAGCAAACTGCGTTACAGCGTTAAAGGGCTTCCTTCATCAAGTTGCTGACAAGCCCATCGCCGTCTAATCCCTCCCCAAATCAAATGTTCTTTTTCCCCTAACATTCACTGCCCCAAAAAACATACAGCCTGTACTTGTGTATGTAGGGTGTGTGTGTGTGTGTGTGTGTGTGTGTGTATGTGTGTGTGTGTATGTATGTAGGGTGTGTGTGTGTATGTGTGTGTATGTATGTATGTAGGGCGTGTATGTGTATGTGTATGTGTGTGTATGTATGTGTGTGTATGTGTATGTGTGTGTGTGTGTGTGTGTGTGTGTGTGTGTGTGTGGTGTGTGTGTGTGTGTGTGTGTGTGTGTGTGTGTGTGTGTAGTGGTCTTCAGACGCTGGTTGTTTTTGGGACAGCGTTGAGTGAGAGGAACTAAGGGCGTCTAGGTTCATGGGCCTTCAGTGTCCCAACAGCGTCCTTCACTGCATGAAAGATGATGTTCTTCACCTGAGAAAATATATATGAGAAAAAAAGAGTCCGTTAAAACAAAGACATGGGAGACAAAAACGCCTCATCTAAATTTCTTTGGTATACTGCTGTGAAAAAACACTAAACAGACATAATTCACTGGTTAGTGAAATGCATGAGAGAAAAGCATATTGACCTGTAGCTTGTCTTCGTGGTTTGTATGAGTAGTGGACAGGTGTCTGAACTCCTGGGTCAGTCTGAAACAGTGCTTCACGTGCTCAGGAGACACAAAGTCCTCTGCCACCTTGATACAGCTGTACAGGTTGTGCACCTGGAGGGGAAGAGCAGAGAATGAACAAATATGCTACTAAAACAAGATAAATAAGCATCTTGAATGATCTGAATAAACGGATTTCTAGCAAGCCTCTTTAATATAACACAACATGTCTTACCTGGTGTGGAGCTCCAGCAGGGATAAACACGGCATCTCCTAAGAACTGTACAATGGCCCAACCCTGGACGCCGTATTCTTCATAGAGCCTGCGGCGGAGCACCTGGTCCAGGTACCAGCTCTGGTCGTGAATGGGGTCGTGGTCTGGAGGGTTCTCTTGACCCTGCTCCTCTCCCACCTGACACAGAAACAATGACCACCATTATCTTTGGTTGTTGTTTGAAATCTGCTGAAATCTTAGATTGATAAACAAGCATGTAGTGGAGGGTGATGAGGCTTAAATTAATGCAGCTCAGCCAGCATGAAGAGGATTGTTTTTCACTATCAGATTTTTGTTTGTGTTACAATGACTGACATCAGGCCATCCAACCCCCCAGGAAGATCGTCAAACTTTAAAAGCCAAAACTGTGGGATTACAATGTTCACATTCACATGATGCCAGTGGGCCCAAAAGAGGCATCCCTATCGTATTTATTTTAAGAATAAATCAGGTTATTTTCCTTCCTCTGGTCATGTGAATGAGCCCGAAAGCGTAGCAGATGGGAGCTAAGGTTAAAGAAAACGCTAGCGATGCAGAAGCTCGCTGGAAGATCAGGGTAACTCTGACAGCAGTCAAATTAGACCACTTAACAACTTCCACAGGAATGAGTGGGGCCAGCCTTCGACGCTGCAACCATTTATTTGTATACATATTTGCAGAGGCCCCTGGGTCTGAGGTTTAAATATTTTACAAGTACAGCCAATTACAATGCAGCTTCAGAGACACAATGATAACAGAAATCTGCTTGATGCTGACCTTGCGGAGCAGCTCTCTGATCTTCTCTGCATCCTTCGCAGCGTAGATGTGCCAGAGAGCTCCAGGTTTCTCCTTTTGCTCGTACACCCTCCTCTTGGTCATTTCATCCACATCGCCCTCCTCGATGGTGGTCATGACCTCTGGAGGAACAAACATAAACAACAACAGACACACATAGATGGCATCAAAGGGTCAGCGGCAGTGTCTACGCAATGACCATGAAGGGTTTTATAGTAGTTTCCTCTTTATTGCTGAATTTACACTGCATGGCCGCGGCTGTCCTCGACTCAACCCACTCTTATTTGGTTTTCCATTATCAAGGGTTGTAGATCTTAGCTGGTACTTTTTTTTGTATAACCTCAGTCGACGTTCCCAGCAAAAGGCGACGTTAAAACACTGCAGAGCACTGATTGGTCAGATTGAGTGGCACAAGACCAGTAGAGCTTAAATAGTCAAGACACCTTCAAAAGCATTTTGTTTTTATACACTCTAAAATGGCAGTCTGTTAAAATATGCCCTACAAATGATGACGTGTAGATAGACATTCCTCTGTGTTGCCGATGAAAGGATTCAGTGTCACATCACATTCCCGCCTACACTGAGGGGCTACTATCTGCAGGGGAATAATATAGAGAAAAGGCCTGGTAACAAGAGTGAGTTGACTTAAGTCTAACCATGCAGTGGACATGTGGCATCAGTGGTCTCATGATTTGGGTTTTGAGCTGTGATTATTATTGTTTCAACATTACTTGAAGACAACGGTCATTTATTTAATCCATTTTGATGAGTGTCTAAACGCAAAATGCCTAATGGAGTCCGTCAAGATACATGTTCAATTCTGATCTTTGGGAGCATATATCTTAAACAGCTGAAATAATATACACCTAGCCCACCGTGGCAGAGTTGTAGTTCTCAACTGGTGGCTCATGACCCAGTATTAGGTCCCTGTCTATTATAGGTGAACTGCAAGATTGTGTGACAAAACAGGTTTATTCTGAAGTGCAATGATTTACAGAGCCTCTCCTGAAATACTGTTTTCAGCTGCATCATGTGGCTGTCGTCACACCTTGGCAAATGTTTTTATCAACGATGTCTGGGTTGTGAATAAGGACACATGTGGATCATGTGGCTGGACCAGTTGAGAACCACCAGGGCAAAGAGAAGGACATGTTACAGACCACGCATCACATTACTGACACAACGTTCACATCCAGTCTGAGGTTGGTCCTACACTGTTGCTAACTCTAATGCCTCAAAACATAGTAAAAACATTCATGACTGTTCCTCAGTCTGTTATTTCCGCTGCCATATGTATGCATTAAGAGAGCGAGTATAAAGATGGCAGTAGGGATTCAAGACAATATTGATATAATTGAGTATCGCAATATTATCTTTTGTGACATTTTTAATAAATAGGTTACTTGTTTGGAATTAGGGCAGAAAGTGGTTCAGATTGCACAAAAAGTATATATATCTTTGCTCAAATGTGTAGGGAAATAAAAACTGCAATGTCAGTTTTTCTAATATCATGCAGCCCTTCACCAAACAGACCCGCCAACACTGAAATCTATAAGTTAAGAAGAAAAGTCAAGATCTCAGAAGGACAACACCTAGAAATTCCAATGCTATCTGCGATCTATTCAAGGTGTTAATAAAGGTTTACATAGAAATATAGAAATGTACAAACATGACACAGTAAAAACGAAGAGATAGCTCCCAGTGCTCTGGTCTCTACTGCACAGATAATAAGAAAGGGATGGGGTCGCGGTGTGATGAGAGGGAGTTAGTCATGCTACTGAAGAAATACAATTGAAAGTCGACAGACCTTTGCGTCCATTGATATCTGCCTCTGTGAATGAAAAATGTTGATAAATGTAAACAAATGGGACCCACTAAGGGGTGTTTTCAGGGTCTTATCCAAGCAAATAAAGCCTGGAGCAAACTATAACAGTACAAGAATGAAGTTCGGGAAACAGCTGGGAAAGAATTATTCAATATAGTTCAGGAGGGATCAGTTCAATAAAGATGATCGTCCAGTATGAACTTAGATCTTTCTTCGTTATCCTACTTATACTCTATACAATGTTTTTGAACTGGTATGGGGGAAAAAAACATATCCATGTAATATCGTAGATAATTCATAGTTAATGAGTGTGGGTTTCGGGGAAAAAGTAATGCTTTTGTCAAGATAAAGTAGCTCTATTAAATGTTGCACTGTACAAGTGTAATGTGAGCGTGTGTTTAAGTCCACTGACCTTTCCCCGGGTCTCCCTCTATTTGAGGGATGCCAACATAGACCATGACGTTGACGGCATCAGAGACATCCAGATGGAGATTCGTGGTTCCCACCTTCCTGTCTTCAGAGGAGGTCAAGCCTGAGGGAAAGAAGGGAGTGAGGGGTTGAGAGCGAGATAACAGTGAAATAGTAGGAGGGGAAAAAAGAAATGAAACGTCTAACTCAAGTTGACAGGGGCTCGGCCAAGTTTCTCACCATAGGCGTTGTACATCTTAGGTCCAAGATCAGGACGCACAAAAAAGTTGGGCAGACGGGCGGCAAGGTTTAAACGGCCGTCTCTTTTTGTGTACTCAGGCAAAGGGAGGTTATCCATCAGATCATCAAACCTGGCCAAGTGTGAAAGAATGTCAAAAAATGAGATTGTATTGTTTCACAAAAACAAACCAAGACCCAATTCGCTTCATACTTTTGTTTTTAAATTACATAAATGGGCACAAAATAAGGTGATTGTTACACATTTGAACAAGTTAGTATAAGTGCATGCATGTAGAAAACACAGAGGTACAAACCATCAAATTACTGGGAAACTAAATGCTAACATTATTAATCTAATAACGGGTCAAATGACTATTAATGATCGCATGAATAAATACAACAGTACAAATATATATATTGTAAAGAAAAACCTTTGGGAATGAATCTTGGTTTAGTTAGTGAATGCATAAAAGAAGAAACATATTTGTGGGTGTCTCACCTTGTGGGCATCATGTCCCTAAAGTCTTCACCTGGAGGGCCAATCCTTTAATTTTAATACCATGGGATGGCCCTCAGTGTCTTGCAGTCGCTCTGCATTCACAGAAAAACACATTAGCTATAATCTCTGAGTGAAACAGGAGCTAAAACATAACAGGTACATGGACGTAATTTAAATTGTTCACTTACTGGAGATGATCTCGAAGCCGTCCCAGAAGTCTCGTACCTTCACATCAGAGATGATAGCACAGTTTCTACAGTTGACCAGGTCCACATCCTGGTCACCAAACTCCCTACTGAAAGCATCAGGCCGCCACAAATTCTCTTTCAGCCGTTTATGTATCCCCGACACCAACACCGGCTGGATAAAAGAGAATAGAAAGACAGTTGATAAAGGAGTAATGTTTCAGTCAAATCTTTCTAGTTCATCTCCGTCATGTTTCTGCCGGAGATGCCTCGGGCGTTACACTCATTGTTGCTCTTACTTGTCCCTGCTTCCAGCACTCTCTGAAGATCTTCCAGTTGTTGCTGTTGCTGGGGTCCTGTAGGCAGAGGAGTCGTCCGTCACAGAGCCCAGGAGTGGGAGGTATGTGGTTCCAAAACACTCAGGCCCATGACTCCGTCTTTGCGGCCCCCCAACACCCCGAGCTCTCCGCCCTCAGAGGCCCCGGTCCGGCGGCCTTCTGCCTTCTTGGTCTCCACGACCGAAGCGATGATGTGATCCAGGAAGTTCGGGAGGCTGCTCTTCAGCTTGTCACTCTGGCAGACATAAAAAAACGTTTTTGATTACTTAGCAATGCATTTATACGTGCAGCTAAACAGACTGAATAACCGTTAAACATCCTTTGAGTAAAGCCTCATATTGGGCTTTTTCAGAGTTAATGCTCTGCTTTATTACAACGCTCATAACGAGCAGAAATACAATTTAAAATCTATAAATGTATTCTTTATATTACATCTCATTATACTTAGGCTACACAGATACAATTACACTTTTTACTTCTCTTTTTGCTGAAAAACACCAAAATGTAATTTGGTACTATAAAACACTTTCACTATTTAATAAGGCATGCACTGTGTTTAAAGAGATTTAAACTGACTGTTTTCATTTGAAATAAACCTGATCTGTTCTTCAATCAGAAACTGGTCTTACTGACACTCTTTCTGGTATGGGTTTACACCTTCATACTAAATAGACTGTCAGTAAGACCAGTTTCTGATTGAAGAATAGATCAGGTCTAATACAAATTAAAACAGAGTCAGAACCTACACGGAATAATAAAAGCTTTCTACATACCCCTGCTGAGGTAAAGACAGAGGGGAAAGGCACCCCGCTCTCCCCAGGCCCCTGGGGGAGTTTCCCCGGTCCGGAGTTGAGCAGGTCCCGGAGACTGGAGCCCTCGGGTTTGGACTGGGCCATGCTGGAGCCCAGCAACAGACTGTTAAATAGCTTAGGACTGGAAGCAGAAGGCTTTGAAAGGGCACTGAGTGAGTCCAGGCCGAAGTGAGGCCGGCTGTTTTGACTCATCATGGAGCGGAGTGAACCAGAATCTGGAAGAAAATGGCAGACGGATGAGGATGTAACTTCAACGTTGATATTGATCTTTGTGCTTTTTCTACGCACTCAGATTACAGTGACTCAGTCTTTCCTCTTTCCTACTTACCCTTGGTGTCATCCTTGGCTTTCTGTGTGGCCAAGTCTGCCAGCCAGTGCAGAGCCGAGCTGTTGCCCTCTCCTGCCGAGCGTGACTCCTTGGCAGTGGACTGGGTGAGGTTACAGGGGGAGGATGTACCACTGGTGGAGTTACTGATACTGCCAACATGTTCTCCTCCCCCGCTGTCTGATGGCGCTGCTGTTTGTGCAGTTTCTGTTTTGATTGCTGATGTTTCTCCCTCTGATTTTGGGGTGGTGCCAAAAGCCGAAGCCGCAGCGAGGACGCCACTACTGCTTGATGCAGACTGCTGAGAAGAGCACAACCAGACGTTAGTCTTCATCTTAAACCCTGCTCACAATGCAGGAATGGAGAAATAAGAAAAGAGCAGTACCTGTGAAATCCCATTCGGGGCACTCGGGCGTACTAGAGACTTGGTGTGTCGGCTGGTGCAAGGACAATTGGCCTTAATACCCCACTTGCCTCTCGCCGAGTGCACCATGTCGCCAATGTTGTAAAGAGCTTAAGGAGAAAGGCAATAAAGTAAATAATTACACCTCTTGATGATAATACAAGATCATACATAATCACTTGATGCTTGTGCGGTGGGTTTTGATGATTCCATCATAATGTTCATGTTACCTGTCCCAGGTATTATCTGTGTAGGCATGAGGTTCTGTGGCTCATGAGGTTGGCCCTTGGCACACTTTAACCAAGAGAAAACCTCATCCTCAGGCCTTTCATCTACATCTGAAAGAAAGAACATATAGACCTTTGTTTTTTCAACGCACTCAAAACAACAACACAAAGTATTAACCGAGTTATGATTTTCTTCCCATTACTGTAACAAACAAAAACGATGCTATAATATACAACAGGTTTGGTTGGCTCTAACATTTTCTTTATGGTTTATGTAATGACTCACCCTCCCTTGGCCTGTTCCTGCGGAGCCGATAGCAGTCCAGACACACTCCAAAGCCACACTTACGACACACCCAGTGGATGTTGAAGAGCGTGGTCTCACACACGTCACACATTTCTCTGACACCGCGCACTGCTCGTTTCCATGCCACTTTCTCTGAAGGACAGCCCAAAAACAAAACAGGCTTATAGACACTTTTGACAGTGTGAGAGACAAAATGAAAAGACAAAATAGCACACTAAATGTGAATACAAAAATGTCTTTATACTCACGGTGAGGCTCCACCATCATCATGGCCTCCTTCTCAGACATGACCAACTGGCAGAACTGGTCTCCCACATTGGCCAGGATGTACTTGGATGTATCGAGGTCGAGGCCCTCTTGGACGGCGGGAGCAGGTAGCCACAGACCCATGGCCATGGAATCGCTCTGCTGCGGACTCAGGAAGCCTTCTACACGCAGTATACCTTTCCGAGTGAAAGCCAACCTGGTCACAGGGAGAAAAAAAAAAGGTTGATTCTGTAAAACATTGTTGAACGATTAAGGACTGCTTCCTCGTTTCGGATAAATATATATCATTATCTCATTGACGCTCATAAACAAATAGTACGGCTGTACAAAATATAAATGTGTACCTTCTGAAGTGGAAGAACCGACAGGACACATTTGGGTCGTCGTCGTCGTCGCTGTCTTCGCCTGTAGTACGATATTTACGGTAGCGCTCCAGGCGGCACTCACGGCACTTGTGCAAGTGAGGGGCCACATTGATGCAGGAGCCATCCTGGAGGAAGGACTCGCCAGACTGCTTTAGACGCCGGACTTTGCTCTGGTCTTTCAGTACAGACTGGCCCACTGCAGGAGACAACTTGGTGTTAATTCTAATGCTCAGTTTGTAACAACTAACAAGAAAGAGACCAGGTACTTACCTTTAAAAGGCTTGTTACGTGGACGGCCCTTAGCTACCCCCTGGACCTTTGTTTTCTGCATCATGGCAGCATCCTTCACAGGGAGTGGTGGTCCTCCTGGGATCTGGCCTTTCTCTGGGCCCTCTTCATTCTCACTCAGGTCTGACAGGTCACTGTTGCAGCTGGAGTCACCAGAGTCACGTTTGGACGATTGGCCTCTGTCCTCCAGGGAAAACTTCTGAGACTGGCTCTGGTCAAAGGACGCCGGGACATCTTCTATTCCACCTGGGCCGGTGCTCCCAAACAAGGGGCATGCTGAGGTGGATGAAGGCATCTCTCCAACTTCCTGCTCCTCCTTTATCACAGTCCCTTCACTCTGTGACCTCTGTGATGAGGTCGGTACTGGTGAAGACGAAGAGCTGGGTGGCGCAGCTGCTGAGGGTGCTGGGAAAGGGGAAGACAGAATCCCCTTAGATGGCTCGGCCATAGTGAACAGGTTTGGCTTGCTGTCCGAGGCAGGACCAAGGGTCTGTGACTCGGCCCCTGAGAGGCCAGCAAAGGAGGTGTGGGAAGTTTTGTCCCCATATGCCAGAAATGGATTAGCAGGCTCTTTGGAGGCCTGCAGGAAAAGGTTCTGGTGGCTATCTGAAGTATTAAACCCAGATTGCAGTCCTAAGCCTCCCACAGAAGTCCCATTATTACTGCTCTTCTTAGAAGTACTTTGAGCTCCAGAGGCTGCAGGGAGACCACCAATGCTCAGACCAGGGCCTCTTCCTCCTGCAGAGCTAGCCATGCCCTGGAAGGTCGATGACGATTTATTGAGCACACCATTTCCCGCTGAATGGGTCTCGGGCACTTTGGGCTGCTCATGCTTTTTCTGCCCTTCAGTGGAGGCTGTGGACTTGAAAAGGCTTGGGGGCTCCTTACTCAGGCTCTCAGACACTGCGGTGAAATAATTGGTGTCCTTTGACTGGGTCTGACCAGCAGCTAGGCTTGGGCTGGACCCAGAATTCTGAGTCATGCATTGAATAAACAAGTTTTGGTCTTGCTTGGATTGAGTCTCATTCTTTGCTCCTCCAAAGCCGAAGCCAAAGGGCCTGGGAGTATCCTGGGAGGCTGTGGGTGGTTGGAAGGAGCTCATTGGTCTGAGAGGTAACATCTCCAAACGAGGGCCCAGTTTGGGGCATACGAAAACCTGGTGCCGTTTTGGAGCCCTAAGAAACAAAGCAATATGACAATGTGAAATAATGTTACACAACTCAAATGACTTGCAAAGGCTTAACCTAATGGTATGACTATATTGATCGTCTTACCTCAGTCTGGCTTCCCCAGGTGGGGGCTTTAGGAGTAAAACCCACAGACGCAGAGAGTGCCACACTGGGGCCGCTGTCATGCGACCAAGAAATGGTGACAGGGCCCGGGGAAACAAGAGCAGCTGTTTTGGAATAAGCTGATTGTGAGGCCTCCTCTCGGTCGGTTTGGGGGGATGGGGAGGCCTTGGGGGCTGGAGCTCCGGGGACCAGGCTTGGCATCTGGCCTAGTGAGGGAAAAGACGTGGTGGAGAAAGGAGAGGGGGCTGGTTTGAGGGGAGGAGGAGTGGGAGTGTGAGTAACGGCGGTAGTGGAGTCTGCTGCACCTTGTGTGGAGAGTGGGCGACCGTTTTCTTTCACATGGGCAGGAAATCGAGAAGGGGTAGCATTCGATTGGTCCATCTGAAGTGAGGAGTGAGTGTTGGGGGACGACACTGTGCCTTGAGGAAAGGTTCTTTCTGACGAGCTTCCGTTTTTGGTCGTGCTGCTGACTCTTTCGCCGGAGTCTCCGCCCCAGATCCCCATCCCTTCCACTGCTGTTTTGTTGAAGTCGCCGCAGCTTTGCCCATCAGCTGCCGTATCGCCAGCTCCTTTAAAACGCTTCAAGTTCAAGTCATCCTCGCCTTCGGACGCAGTCCTACGCCTGCGTCCACTGTCACCCTTCATTGTATCACTGTCCTTTCTTCGCCGCCCATTCTTACCAAGTCAAAAAGAAAAGAAATGTTAGAAAGTCATAATGCCCGTTTGAAATACTATCTATCTGAAGCTGAAAGCCCCTCAACAATATATACACAGTGCAGTAGAACCAATTACAGAGTATAATAAGATTTATAACATGACAACCGTACCTCCTCCTCTGCCAGCATGACATGTATCACACGAGGATCTACCATCTGGGTTTCGTCTCCCTACAACAACAAAAAGGTACATATTTTATCATCATGACCAGAATATATTTTTAGCCTAAACATTTAGTTTGCAAATTGGGGAAGGCTACCCCATTCAATTTAAGATTTTCTTTTTAACGCTTGCCTTCGGCTTGTTCCAGATAAACTTGTTGAACATCTATCCTGTTTCTTATAAATACAAACAGCAAGTAAGGCAATATGGTCATCTGAACAGCCGAATGTATCTGTTGTGAACGTGACATAAGATTAACCCCTATATGTCAAAAACTGTTTTTAGTTGTTTTTTGATCTATTCATTTTTAACACATCAAAGTTAGACTTGTAACAATAATACCAGTGTTATTTACCTTATCTAAGGTAATCTCCATGATGTGTGAGATAGGGTCGTGCTGTGAGACCAGTCCTGAGGCCCAGTATTCTTCAAACTCTGGCTGGTACACACGAACCCTGCGTCCTTGAATGGTGTAGGAACCTAAAGGCAGGAACAGGGAGTAAAGAAGGAATTATATTTTGGCCGATTATTATTACAGTTATTCCAAGGTTGCTAATGCTAAATTCACAAAAAGAAATGAATGAAACCTTGAGATTCAACACCTTAAGAACATATGGAGGTAGTAAAGAAAAGAACATAAAAACAGGTGACGGTTGAACTAACCCTTCCTGAAGATCTCCTGCAGTTCAAAGTCAGTACGCCAGCTGGAGACGGCAGCCTGCAGGGAGGGCTGCTCCAACAGCAAAGGGTGTCTCAGGTCTTTGTCAACCTGCACAAACAACCACGCCCGTAAAACATAGTGATGGTGGAACAGCAATAATGTAAAACCTCACACTGAATAATGCAGGAAAGAACACCAGCACTATAACTAACAATTTCAGGTGTCATTCGTTTATGGGTAATAACTAATGTCCTTTTCATGAAATTGTAAACTATCTCTGATAAGTACGTAACAGAAGCTCTTAATTTACACTCAAATGAAACAAAATCCCAATTGTGATGCTCAACAAGTAGATATTTGTTATTTCTTTCGTTATTCTATAATCATTATAGAAAATGTTATATCTAAAATAACTGATATATTATGAACTAATCATTTAACGCGTAACACACATTGTAAAGCTGACGTACACACCTCAAACCTCTGAAAAGTTTTGTTATCAGACAAGAATTCAAAATTCTTGTTTCCAAAATACTCCACAGGAACAACCGATCCTAAACCCACTCTGTCCACCAGGGAACGGAAGACCTGAGGAAAAAGGACAAGCGTGCAAATCTTAGATTCTTCTGAATATTTCCATTTCATTCAATAGCACAGATGTAACGGGAAAATCTAATTGTACATCTCAAAACAATGCAGCTAACTGGACTTTATCTAGGCTAAATAAACAATGATGGTCTTCATGTCTCAAACATTTTGGTCATGTTACAGCGAGTCATATCTGATTCAAAAACAACTATTCCAGTTAGTTAGACATTAGTTTTTAGCCTCCTCTATGTGTGTAGGGTGGGCCTGGGCAGTTAAAATGATCTATAAAACTATATCAGGGTTTAGTGCAAAGTGCAAGATTTCCCTGTGGGGTTTGAGATGAAAACATGTTTATATTATAAATCTAATCTGTGCAACAGCTACAAAAATTAAATAGACTCATTTCACATTTTGGGGGGAAGTTGCCCTTTACTTGGCCCAGCTACTAACGCTTCAGGTTGTGTGTGGCAACAATTATTCATTTTCCAGCACATCCATGACAAAAAACATTGCTGATATTGAATTTTTGTTCCTTTAAATGAGCTAATAATTGTTTGCTCCTGATGTCTATTCCCCCTGTCAGCAGGTAATTCAGATCGTTTCAAAGCTAGACTTGTATGCATGATGCAGACGGTCGCACTGAGCACCCACCAGAGCGGGCCAGGCTGCGGAGGATGTTGGGGCCCCGGCAGTCCCAGTGCCATCACTTCGATTGGCCCAAACAATGGAGTCCTCCACCAACAGTGCTTTCACCCCCTTGTCATACACTTGCACCCAAGAACAGCTCTGCACCACATTTTCAAACTCCACGAATACCTGCAATCAGAAAAACAGAGAGAAGCAGAACATAAACAAAAGGACGGTTAAGTGATATCAGACTGCTCAGCAACCGTAACTTTAGAACATGTTGTTAATTAAAAATGGTGGAAATATGTTCAGAAAATGTTGAATGTTTGTTCAAAGAATTTCCATTCTACCGTTTATCTACAAATGGGACAATATGATCACATATAACTTTGCATATGTAATGCTGATAAGACTGTAAAGGGGCCTCTTAACTGCTCGAGCAAGAGTTGGGTAGCACTAGCATAGAACTACAATTTGACTCTCTGACTGGTTGGCCTGTAAATCATTACTCGCAAAGCTACTTTAACATAGTCCATTTTCCCTTCAGTTATATTACATTTAGCATGTTAAATTATATGATATTATTTTATTATTTCTTGCATCAATATCAAAGTCTTTTAAAATATGTCATAGCCTGAATATTAGAGTTAAAAATATATAGCTGTGTCTAAACTCTGACTGTCTGTCTTGTAGTATCTGCTGGCCACTGAGAAGCCCATGGGGTAGTTTGGGGGATAGATTCACATGACAGTCGCTCTGTGTGAAAAACGCAACCCTCTCTTTAATTTGAATGAAGCGATTTGTCAGCGCATCTGGGGTGCCACTGCCCATGGACGAGGCGGCGGCCAAACAGCGCAGGGCTGATCAGCTGAAGAACAAAGGTTTGCAGAGTAAAGATGATTACAAACCGTTGTGGCGTCTGGTAAATCTTTACCAACTAATCTGTTGTTTAAACCAGACTTCCTGGATAGTTTGTTATGACTCATGGTTCAACCACAAGCCCCCAAGCAAGACTGGTATGCATATGCATTGATTCACTATGGAAAAATAAACTGAACAATGACACTTGTTTGACCAAAGTTTTAAAATGAACTTCTACACAAACTCACAAAGTGAACCTGATTCTCGTCATGAAATGCATGTGATACGTGTACTGTTGTTGATTTTGATCACACTTACTGAAGACACCATGACACCTCTTATTTATCAGTTATAAAGTTGATGGCAGAGGTTTAATATACTTTGTGCTTGAGTGAAGTAAAACAGACACATTTAAGCTTTAGGCTACAATTGTTTTTTTTAAAAGCTGTGAGAAACAGACTGGACTGTTATCGGTGTGTGCCTGTCTGCCACCCACACCCTGTAGCTGTTATTGGTTAACATCTGTGCGAATGACCAGGCAATCGCTCACCAGCTGAAGTTTAGATAGATATGGACTATTTCTTAAGTTTAATACAATAAAAACATAACCCTGTTACCAAGGTCTGTGTATTATCAAATTGCAATTCTGAAAGTAATTGCATTGAGGTGGCTGCAGTTCTCCCTTAGAGAGTTATATTATAAACCTGAGCAAAGAAAACCAAAATATCCTTTTGACTAGAGAATTTTTTTTGCAGACCACCTAGCGCACATCCCTAGGAAACATAATAAAGGGTACGAGTTGACCGATAAATTGTCGTTTAAAATCTGCAGGGTTGTGGTTCCATATTCATCATTAGCCGCGTTCACACCGGAGTACTTTTCCCAGTACTTTTCGCGTTTAGTTCCGTTAGTACCCCTTATGTCACGTTCACACCAAAAAGAGTACTTCAAGCCGGGAACTTTTACCCCCATTTTTAGTGCCTGCTGAGAGATGGTACTTTCCTGGGGAAAAAAAGTGCCTCAGTTCTGATTGGCTGGGCGAATTGCAAACCACGCCCTGTAAAACTCTGAAATGTTTTGTAGAGCCACCATTTTATTATCCTCGCATTAGCATTATTAGCATTAGCATTCGCCCAGCGCACAAACGCAGAGAGACTAACTTATTATATATTGTTTGCAACACAAAATAAAACGGAGCGGTGGAGATGAGGAGGTGTCGGCGTTCTGGCGATTTACTCGGAAGGCTTCAGTAGAAGCTGCTGGGAGTCCCAGCAGCTTCTACTGAAGCCAGTCCCCAACTCCGGGAACTTCCGGCCGGGGACTTCGGGTGGCAGTATACGCCGTGAAGTTGTTTGCGGCCTGCCAGTAAACCCGAAAGCAGAAGACGACGAAGTGACGTCAGCGGCTCATTTGCGTAATCTTCCCTCAGGGAACTTATTCCGGTGTGAACGCGATCTGTACTAAGTGCCCTGGGGTAATAAGTGCTGGGGCACTAAGTGCCGGCACTAAGTACGGCAAAGTACTTGGTGTGAACGCGGCTAATGAATGAAAAGCAAATCCCTATTGAGTCACATTAGATATTACCGCAGTTTTCAGGAAAATCCTAAACAACTATAGAGACCAACAATGTTATACTGCAGTGTTACAAAGTGTGACAGCAACATGATACAGTAGTATTATGTGTATATTGTCATCTCTTTATTAACTGGGTGACACTTGTCTTGCTGGTACAATAAACGGAAAAGTACAGAAACTAAAGAGGTGAAACATTGAAGGGTGATGTTTGCAAACCCTTAAAGCTAGAGTTGGGTAATATTGAAGTAAATAACCCAGATATTCTGACATACTTCGATACAAATGAACAGTTTTTCCCTGTACACTTTTCATGATATGCGTTGTGAACCTGAAAAATATGCGCCAACTGAATCTTATCAGATGCTATCGGTGCAGAGATTGAACAAAACCGTTTTATATATCCTGGAGCATAAATGGATTTTTATTGGAGAGCAAAAACATTTTTGTTATCTTTTGATACAAGGTTATGCTCCATCCCATTACCAAGGTGTGTTCAGACATTGCCTGCAGCAATTGTTTATCTCGCTTGGAGAAATGTTGTACTGTAATAGATGGGTTCCACAACTGAAATTATGTTACTGTAGTTATCTAACTAAGAAAAGTCAAACTTGAAATAGCTACATGTTTGCTTGTAATCAGATATTTTCTACACAGTAGAAATGTCACTGCATGAATTTGAGCCACCTTGTGCAAATGTGCATCTGTTCACATTTCACCATTGTGGCCCTCCATTTACACATGTTCAGCAGTAAGAGATACTTTCTTGTTTCAATGTAAAAAGGGCCCTTCTGCAACAAACTAAGGACCATTAATTATTATGTTGTGCTATTTTTTTTTATAATCTGCCAAAATGGACCAAATTAATTTATTAAATCCTTACTCTACATTATTTCCCATCATGTGATTTTCAAGCCAATTAACCTAGCTCCGATGAATCATTGATTATATTCTGTATGAGAAAATCTGCACTTTAAAAGCACTGCACTAATAATGTGTTGATTTAAAGGGGACCTATCATGCAAAATGCACTTTTGTACGTCTTTTATACATGAATATGTGTCCCCGGTGTTCCAGGGAACTCACCAAGTGTCAGAAAACACAACCCTCTCTATTTTCCTCCATACCCAAATCTCTAAAAAAAGGGCTGCAACGGATCTGATAAAAACTGATCCAGATTTGAACACTGTCCTGACGTCAGGACGGTGGCGCTACGGCTATTGGGCCAACTCCACCAATCAGGAGGAGACAGCTACGGCCATTGCCGTTCGAAAGCGCTGGAGACGCTGTAGTACATATGCCAGGCCTGTAGGTGGTGCTGTTCTCACTGAATCAGCCCTTGCAAAAACAGAGCTAAATCGGTTTGGTATTTTGAAAAAAAAAAAAGTATAAATATGCCTTATATAGGTATGGTCCTACACTATATTATTCAAATATAGCATGATAGGTCCACTTTAAATATATATAATTTTAACTTCACAATTGAATACTATTGCAAATGCCAAAATATAGGTCACTCACCACCACCAACCAAAGTGTGTACAAATCTCAACCAAATGTCTCTGCGATAACAGCTTGAAAGGATTAATGTCGTTCTTGAAAGGATTAATGTTGTTCATTCAAGAGTTTATCAGATTACAAACTAGCAGAGGTGGAAGAAGTACTCAGATCGTGTAATTAAGTAAAAGTAGAAATACCACAGTGTAAGCATACTCTGTTACAAGTAAAAGTCCTGCATTAAAAATGTTTCGTAAGTAAAAGTACAAATTATGCAGTTTGGCTAATATATATGTTGTTCTGTTCTGATTATAGTAATTGATACATTTTTGTGTTTATCAAAGCTGGTAAATGGGCAGCCAGTTTTAATTGATTTGTATACTGCAGGTTAGCTTGTGAATTGACTCTAGGTGTAACTAAAGTCTTATTTAAGAGTTGATTATATTTCACACCATTAATCCAAATCTGCAAAGTAACTAAAGTTATTAAATAAATGTAGCTGAGTAAAAGTCCCTCAAAATTGGACTTAAGTAGTACTTCATTAAATATACCTAGTTACTTTACACCACTCACTATTGTTAAAGCAAAAATATAGGTCATTCACCAACACCACCCAAAATGTGTACAATTCTCAACCAAATGTATCTACGGTAACAGCTAGAAAATATTAATGTCATACATTCAATAGTTTATCAGATTACAAACTAGTGTGTGAGTCTGAACATTGAAAGAGTGAAGTGGAAGGAATCCCTGCTTCACCCTCATATGAACTTGTAAGGCCTTTAACTCACTATAACTAACGATGGGAATTGACAAGCTAATGCTGATTTCACTTAGCTTTGCGAGCAATTTAATACAATATCGTGTTCGTTAAGTTATCTCTGCTGCATGTGAACCGTGTAATTGATTGCTACGAAGTTAAACATAATACTGGTGGAGCTTAATGACATTCGTTAACAAGCTAACAAGCGAACAAAGCAAAGGCCAGAAAATCCCCGGCCTCGAGTTTAGCTTCGCCTCACTGCCTGCGACTTGTAGCTTGCTAATATAAATGCAGGAGCGTGCGTTAACTGCCGACAAATGTGCCAACATGGACGGTTGAAATCAATTAAACGAGGTCACACGCATACTTAATAGCTAGTAAACATTTTATATATGAATTGTGCAGTATGAAGCTACGCAGTACAGTATCTCTTGTATGTAAACACTGACCGTCAGCCCTGCAGCAGGGCTTGTTGTTGTCGCCTGTCCTCCCTCCGGGGCGGCCAGGCCAATGACGCTCACCGCCCGCACCGTGCCCCGCAGCCAGTCCCGGGCCCAGGCAGCCTGCTCCGGCTCGGATCCATTTGCAGACCTGCCGTCGTCGAGGAGCAGAAAGAGACGCTTCCCTATCAGCTCGAGAGAGTCCCCCATGATTTTGCTCGCAAGCTAGCTGCCTTCAGTGAGCCACCGTGAACAGAGTAACTTGGGACGGGAACTCCAGACCACCAAACAGCAGCGGAGACTCTGTGTTTAATGTAACTACCGGTGCACCAGGTGCACGCAGCGGCGGACCGGGGCACGCCGGGAATTAAACGCAGTGGATATGTTATTGTCCTCGGTGCTAACGCGACTATCCTGCTCTGTCCGCCATTGAGCCCTGCAACAATCAAACGCACTCCTCGTAGACAGGCAGCACTGCGGAGACAGAGAGCCAGCACGTGCGGAAACAGCGGCCTCCAGCGGCTGGCCTGCAGGTGGATCCGGTTATCGAGCACTGGAGGATGGTAGTTGTCAGGGTTTTCCGCAGTGTTAAAAGTGTACTGTCTCTCCTGATATAAGAGGTGGAAAAGTACTAAGGTCTTGTAAAGTGAAAGTACCAGAGTGTAGAATACTATGTTACAAGTACAATTCCTGGAATCAAAATGTTTCTCAAATAAAAGTAGAAAAGTACTCATTATGCAGATTGGCCCATTTCATAATATCAAATGTTTTGATTATAGTTATTTATGCATTAAAGGAGACCTATTATGCAAAATCCACTTTTTCATGTCTTTTATACATAAACATGTGTCCCCTCTGTGTAAAGAGATTCTGAAAGTTTCAGGAAAAAATATTTGCTCTCTTTTTGTCCTGATCCATTTAAATAAAAACCTGTCTGAAAATGAGCTGATCAGATTTTGGCCACTTTATGATGTCATAACGATTGTTTGGGTTGTGTAACCATTAGCCAATAACCAACCAAGGTAACCCCCCCCCCACCTTATCACCTGAATCTCCTCCTAGAGCACCATTGTGTTATTTTTAACCAAATATCTCTCAGAGGGGCGTGGGGAGTGGCTCCTTATATTCATCTAAAGTAACAGACAGAGAATCAGCACTTTTGAAACAGGGCTGAAACAGAGGGGATTATGGGATGCTACAATGATCTGTTTGGTATTTGGAGTAAAACACTTCAGAGACATGTTTTGTATATATCTGAGACCTATAATATATTGATGAAAAATAGTATAGAGGACCTTTAATGTGTTTATCAAAGCTGGTAAAGGACTTATACTGCAGGGTAGTATCTTGTGAATGTTACTCCAGGATTAACTAAAGTCTTATTTAAATGTTGATTATATTTTACATTATTAATCCCAATCTGCAAAGTAACTAAAGATATGAAATGCATATAGTGGAGTAAAAGTATACAATTTAGTTCTGAATTGTAGTGGAGTAGAAATACAAAGTAGCAAAAAAATGAAATACTCAAGTAAAGTCCCTCAAGAAATTCTACTTAAGTACGGTCCTTGAGTAAATCTACTTAGTTACTTTATACCACTGCTCTCCTGATATCAAAAATGTAATCTGGTTTGGGTCACTTATAATTCACAAATGACATGTCAATGTTTGTTATAGAGGTATCGTGATACATTGGATTAGTGTACATACACAAAGTAAACTAAACTGAACTGAAGACTTTTGGATTACTTTCTTGGAATAGCATTAGAAATATTGCACCCATACTTACAATAATGGACGCAATCACAGCCATTTGAATCCCACACATATTCAGCCTTTCTTTTATAACATTTTTAATGCAAATATTATTGACTTTGCACATTCAGCATGTCATTAGTACACATTATTTATCATGAATACACAATACACAAATTGCCATCTTCTAAAGATGTATGTCAAAGTGTTTACATAATCTTTGTATTTCCTTATAATTAAAGTGATCTTAGCTAGAAGTTTCACACTGCTGAACAAAGCAGATTGTCTGTTTATTATTTAATAATTAAGTTTTATTAGTAGTCATTCTCGTTTATGACCCCTAGGAGGTGCTACAGCCCCACACACACCAATGCAATGCAGTTAGGAGTATTTCTAGGGATGTTCTGCCAGAGTGAATTTATCATTCCTATCCATAAAGAAAAGGTTAATATCCACACTCCTTTATTAAACATCCAAATAGGTACATATATTAGCCACGAAGCACTGAGTTGTCAAAGTTTAGTATGAGAGATATTTTGGAGTACAACTGAACTCATTTTCATCTATAAATATGTAGAACTGCAACTTCTATTTTGGTGAATGCAATGCATCGTACCCTTTTCCCACCATGATATTTATGGCTGTGTACTTACTTACATTTTGGCTTTGAGTTCTTTGGACACAAATAAAGAAGTGTCAATTCTAGTCTAATAATTCTCTGGCATACACAAATAAATTGACTTTGTCTTTTATTACTAGGATTGCAAATCAGGAATGTTTTTTGGTCTCATAAGAGTTTTAAATAAAGACACTTGCTTTAAATAATAACATTTTCCAACTGAAAAGCCATACAGGTTACATGGACTTTTTTATGTGAAAAACACACTTCCATATTTATTCACCCGTTATACAAGTAGAGATACAACATACAGTATATACAAAATCTCAACATTAAAATATCAAAAGAGATGATAATACAAATATTTTTCTTTCTTTCTATAAAAACCTTTCTTAAAAAAAGCATCTTAAAATAATACAAGATATGCCAGCTTCTTTGGACTAGCTCAAAAGTTCAAGTCAGCTATTATGTGTTTCTTGTAAAGGGCAATATTTAAAAACTTGGGTGTGAGGTTATTTTGAAAGAGCTGCATGTGCCAAGCATGTATAGGTTCTCTAAGATAACTTATGCCCCTGTGCCTTTAAAAGTATGCAGTATGTGCAAGGACCTTTGTGTGCCTACATGTAAGAGTGTGTGAACGATTTGTGACTCTGGTGTGCCAGTATCAGTGTACAGATTAAATGCAAATGTTTTTAAGGACAAACCACAATAAGTCTCAAACAGGTCTTTGAGGAGGAGCATTTGTCCTCTAAAATGTTCTATTTGAATCACAACCATTTATGGAAGTGGCTTTTTATCTGATCACATTTAAAGTGTTATCTCAAACATAACCTTCCAATGCTCTGCTACACTCAGACTTCAATGTCCTTTTATTGCCATTAAAACACACCCAAAGGAGCTCTAATACTAGTGAGCAGCAAGTCTTTCATTTCCACAATTTGACTATGACAAACATCTTTGCATTAACAAGGAAATGCTCAAGATTGCAGCAATATTTCACAGTCCAACAGTCATAATGTGAGAGTCCCAGTGTTGAGTACTGGCAGTATCCGTGCTTGTGTGTTACTGGAGTCTCATGCAGCTCTGTGATACACATTTAGTCTGTTCCTCCATCTCAGGGCAGGGGACGCCAGCATTGGCCGGCCGCAAGAGGATGTACCGTGTGCGGTGGCGGACACCACCCCTGGAGCAGGAACCAAGACACAAGCCCCAGGATGACCAGAAAGACACTTCACAGTCCAATGGTGTCGCTGTATCAAGGGGAACGAGATGTGAGAAAAGTACAGTATGGGTGAGTAAAGAGAGGTGAGCAAAGAATTCACAAGTACATTACATTTCATTTAGCTGACGCTTTTATCCAAAGCGACTTACAATTACAGGGACATTCTCCCTGGAGTAACTGAGGGCTAAGTGCCTTACTCAAGGGCACACTAGTGGTGGTGTTCCTGGCGGGATTTGAACTCACAAACTTCCAATCTTCAGCCCACCTCACTATCCATTAGACCACCACTATCCCAAGTACATGTACAAATCTCTTCATAAATAATGTTTGTAGTTGTATGTTGTTGTAGCATCTGTAGATAATGCAGAACTCTCAAAGTTGGACCATATTATAACTTTTACGCAGGCATGACATGAAAATTCCAGGTCACATTGAGTGAAAAACATTTTTTTAAATCTTCTGTAATCATAAATGAAGGTCCCCCTGCATCAATAAAGGATAAGTACATTTTGAAAAATAACAGAAATTGTGTGAGTCTGGTCTGTCCTACATAATTATTCCTGTAATTTCTTATCACTTCTCGATTGGGATACACAGCTTTTTCAAGTTTCCCATGATAGGATAAACGATTAATGAACATTCTCCAATATCAACTTTTAGTCACAGTGTTTGATTAAATCCTACATCGTCCCATCCATACCCTCATGCAATGCAAATCAATGTAACAGGATTTATCATTGTTTTTCATTAACCTGTGTTCCCCAATTCATTTAAAATCATCATGATTACATTCCAGGTAATAGTTTTTGGGTAATACTGATGTTGGGAGTCCTGTGGTCTTACCTGAGAAGTGCCGGGGAATGATAGAGTTTGGCAGAATATGATTGGACATTGGGGTTTGACGGTCAGATGATCTTCTCTGTCGCGTGAGCTTTATGCTGGCTATAGGTGGAAGGTCCTTTAAACGTGGATAGTAAAAGGAGTTGGCTGGATGGTTGGGCATCTCAGATGTGATCTAAACAAGTCAGCAAAGAACAGTCAGGCATAATTCATCAGGAGAGCTGGCTCAAGTTCAAATACACAATTGCCCACTATAAAACACATGCTGGGAAAGGATAGATGGTCTAATATGTAAGAGAGGCCCTATTTACCCCAAATCACTTCGGATTAGGCATGAAGGCCGCCAAGCAATTACTTAAGTGCAGACAGCTAAGAATGACGTCCCATTCCCATGCTGCTAATTTAAGAAGAGGACCCTTGCCTCACTGTGGAATGAATGACTAAATTAATGAGTTCATGAGGAACCAATGAGGCTTTTTATAGTTGTGAAAACTGCAATGCCTCACCTTTGTGATGTTTTCTTGGGGGATGGTGGGGAAGTTTGGAGAAGAGAAAGTGAATCCACTGTCAGTCCCTGCATCATAAGGCTGGAGGTCAACAGTCACTTCCTGTTTCCACTGGCTGCCTTCGCAGAGGTTAAGGCTGTCCACACCGACAAACCAGTCGGGGCTGGGGATGATCTTCACCATCAGGGACAACTGTCGGAAAAAAAGGGAGAATAAAGTTAGATTAAACTTTATTATTAACATACATTTTACAGGTAGACAGACAGTAGAAGGAGCAATAAAACAGCAAGATTAGACACACAAATTAACAGATTATGTTACTTTATAAACCTAAATTACTTCATAAAATCAGTTATTTATTAATCATTTTGATTGCTCAAAAATCTCAAACATGACTGTAACAAATTGAAGAGCAAGGATGCTAACTTATAATCGTTTGTATGCACTAAGATGGTGACAATTGTTTTGATGTGGATCTCTGGTCTTTATTTGCGTTGTCAAATTATAACTGTAAATTACACTTAAACACAATTGTAGTGAAATACTTAAGGTAAACTAATAAGGACAGCAATGAGTTTAACACACACTCATGTCATCCTGATTTATAAACTTTGTAACTTGTAATACAGGCACTGGGGACTGCATGTGTGCGCATGAATGCACCCACTCAGTTTCCTGTGTGGAGTAAGACTCTGTCTCCTGTGTGATGGATGTTTCCTGAGAGCTGGTGACCTCATACAGGAAGTGGCCTGGGGGTCAGCATACACTGAGGTGGCAGACGCCCAGAAAGCAGCTCAGTTGAAGGCCAATGCGGACCAATCTTTGAAGACTTGGACCGATTTGCTAAGGGTTGGTCGGGTGGGCTGGGAAAGCTTTGAATGGAGAGGAAAGGGCGGCCTAGAGTAAAAGGATAGGAGAGAGCTGGAACAGACATCAAACCAGTTCACCAGGCAGATAGGACCACTCGGGACAGAAGCAGGTAGTCAGCTTTACACATGGGGTCTGTTTCTGGCCTGTGACGCATGGCAAGAAACAGAGAAACCAAATCAGAAGCAGCTTTGTTGCTTTTCACAATCGTTCCCTGATCCCCTCTTTCCTTTCTTCCTTCCTTCCTTCCTTCCTTCCTTCCTTCCCTCCCCTCCTCTTGTCCTTTTTCATGCTGCTCTCAAACAACACATTTCCCTGCTATATCCATTTGGTCACTCAACAAGGATGTCTACTCAGTGGAATCCCTTGTTACTGCCATGATCAGTCCTTGGTGGTTTGCAATATAGGCCAGCATGTACTTTAGAACACAGATACTCAAAGCTCCCATGAAACCTCCCTCTTTCTCCATCACACCAAATCTTCTGCAGAGCCACGGAGAGAACGAGTCGACCTAGGAAACCCACGAGTCCAGTTGCACAAACACCTTAATGCTCGTTCGTTGCTGTCCCATTGTCTGTGGCGCCACTGATACAAAATACTTTCATGATAATGCCAATTTGATCCTGCATGGTACTCATTTGCTGTTAATTCTGTTTGTCTGTTTTGAATTACACATATAACAGGAATAACAGGAGGCTCATGAATATGGAGATAGAAATCATATGTGTTTGGGATTTTTGAGGCATTGCGTATGAATGTTTAGTTTGTGGGGAATAGGATAAGGATGGGATTCATACATGAGTGTGCAAGAAAGAGAAGCATGAGGACAGAAAAGCAGAACAGCAGATGACGCTGTAAACATCATGCAGCCTGTAACTGTCAGGTTGAAAACAAACACAACTTATTGTTGCCGCTCTGTTAGCTGACCTAAAACCAGACGGATCCATTTTAAAGCAGCCACAGACAAGATAACAAGCTGTTGAGCTGCTGTTTTTGACAAGTACTTAGCAAAGGTGCCTCAGACAGGGATTGTTTATGTTTAAGGAACAAAAGAAGACAGGGGCCCTATTTTGAAGGCCCCTGTGTTCAGGGAGTGGAATAACCAATAAACACATGTAGGCCACCAGACTTTCCCAAAAATTCCAGTGAAGTTCCGCCCTTCATTTTCAACTCGTTTATCAGGTACATGTTTTACACATTAAGGATAATTAATTTCAAGTTTGACGGTCTGGATAGTATGACACATTTTTCCACAGTGCCATAACTCATTTCTACTTTCAAATCTGCCTTTGTTTAAACCCTAAGATCACATTAAGTTATTCCAACTATCCAAAACACACTCACTTTGCATTGGCAGTGGTAACCTGAAGTCCAACGTTGAGCAAAGTTGGCATCGAGTTTGAAGCAGTCCACCTTTATAAGCTTTAAATGAGGCCAAGAAATAGTCCAGCAGATAAACCAGTGGAACATAGCACAATGTAATGGTGTACTCTTATTCTTTACAAGTTAACAAAACAAGTTCTAAAATGTTAATAGATGTGCTATATTGTGCACATTCTGTAACTGTCATACTGATCTAGGATAGCTGTTTACCCTGTTTCCAGTCTTTACGCCAAGCTAAGTGGCTTCTTGCTATAGCTTCATATCTACCCTACAGAGTAGCCTACGAGTGTTATCGATCTTCTCATTTAACTCTTGAAAGAAAGTGGATACACTTGTTCCCCACATTGCCAATCTATCCCTTAAACTATACTTGATCCTGAGCTCCCAGAGTTCAGAATCGGGACAGGCAGCAGACGGAGGGCAGACCGCGCAGGATGGATGTGGGAGTTTGTGGCTGCAGGGCTTCAGCACTTGAGCTAAACATAGTCTGATTGGACAGTGGAAAGAAGTGGTGAAGTGGTTGGTTGGAGAAGGATGTTTGGATGACGTTATGAGGAGGCCCGGGTCACAGGATGACTCAATAGATTTTGTCAAAGTGTGTGTGACATACTGTGTCTGAGCATGTGTGTCATTTGAGAATGAGCTTTTAATTCTACGATTTATTTGTGCCTACCAGTGAGTTTCGAGGCTGAGTGAGCAACTCTGTGGAGCTGTGCCCGATGCCGTTAGGGATGCCGGCAGTTCGATACATGGTGCCGACCGCACGCCTCTTTCTGGCCTCCTTCGCCGCCTTCATCAGTTCCACCGTCACCCCGATTTCAGAAAAGTTCTGCACCCCTGCACTGGCTGGAGCACCCTCCCCCCACAGCCGAAAATGGCGATTATGGCTTACCGCTATAGGGAGAAAAGAAACACAAGAATGAGGCGAAGACAAGAGTAAGATGCTTATTCACTGGAATGCATATCAATGTCATTGAAGTACCACAGAGCCTTAGCCAGACGGTGAGATCATTTCCACCACGGAGTCTGTATCTATTTCTACGGCTGCCTCCTACATCCTGCAATTTAAAAGACAATTCTGAAGGAATTGCCCACATGCACGTCTTATGGCATTATTGCACAGTTATAGTTTCATTTTTTCTTCATCTATCACTGATAAAACCACGACACAGGCAGGAGCAGCCAGGAGACAGGGCATGATGTCAGTGTTTTTAATCATTGTGTAAACCCTTATTGATACTTTTCATTCCCTTGGGCCAACAGAACCATTTGCTTCACATTCTCATATTTAGGTCTGGTTATCTAAAAAGTCTGTTGAGAATCAAGGGACTGATTTAGGTTAAATTGTTTACACCGCAGATTCTGAAGCTCCGTATTATTGAAACCCACAGAGCCACTGGCCCGGTCCGGTGGGTGTAAGGGCAGGCTAAGGTTAGCCAGAACACGCTGACAAATGCTCTGAAGGTTCTGCCTTACCTCACTTTACAGAGCACATGCACAACCTTTATTTATACTTAAACACTCTTGACACATGTGTTAACACACACTCAGCCCCACACACACACAACCTGCCCAGCACACTTCACACACTATCTTGTTTCTTCCCTAACTGCCATTACTTACGCACTTAATTGCCTTTCCATCCTGACAAATTTCCCACAAGCGTCAAGACCTTGAAACTTGAGAACACGTCACATTTAAGCCCGACCAAGACATTAAAACCCACTTCCTGACCTTCCTTAATTGCTCGTGTTTTTTCTGTGACCATGACAAACTCCATTCCCACTCTTCTCTGGCAGTGTCCTTGTTCCTTCGCCCCCAGGTCTTCACAGTAAAGCAACACAAAACTATCACACCCTTCAACAGGTTATGCTTTTCTTCGTGCTGTGTCAAACTCCATTTCCCACCATTTATTGGCCAATACCAGCACACTGTCAGCCCATTGAGGCCCTTCTGTTTTGCTTTGCTTGTGACAAAGCCCATTCGTTGCCCCCCTCCAGCACCACAGGGACGTTACAAGCCACAATGGGTGTGTGGATCTTCGGGGCCTGTTTCTGTGTGGAGTAAGTGGCCCGTCATCCTGTGGCAGGCTGGCAGGGCACGAGAGGGAGAGCTAGAAACCAGACAAAGCCACTGACGCCACAGACACAAGACACAATGCACACACACACACACACACACACACACGTACAAACATCTGTCATCCATCCCATGCTCCCTGACTTGGGGGAAAAAAGCAGAATAGAAAGGCCTCAATTGCTCCTTCAATGTGACCCCACCACACCCCAGCTATCATCACCCACCTTCACCAGCCTCTAAACCACTACTCCAGTGTTTACTGCCAACACTGTGGTAGACCAGCAGAAAGGTTGGGATGAGTGTAGGGTTGAGTAAAATAAATTGAGAAATAGAGAAAACCCCACCTGGAAGCATTTAGACCATCTTTCTTATTGCTTCTTGTCCAATGTCTTTTAACTGTGGTTACTATCACAGCGATTGCCACCACAGTGGGAATGGTTTGTCGTCTCTTTAACACATAGCTAGGCATGGGAAAGTTTTTGACTAAGCGGGGTCTAAAAACAACCTTTGACTCCTTACTTCTGTTGCATGTCTCAATATAATCTAAATTGAATCATTTACCAGGTTTTTTAGGTAAAACGTTGGCTGATTTGATAGAAACCAAATGCTTTGTCTTCCTCACCCATGAGTTTGGACCACTGTGCAGGGGGCCGGAACAGAGGGTACTGCTTGGGGAAGGCATGTGGGCTCCAGTGACCTGTAAAGACCAGGATGTAGGAAGCAGGGCCCTTGGCTGTACATTCGGTCCCATTGAGTGGTCGCAAAGGCCCGGCAAAAGTGAGGCAAAGCTTCAGAAGGACAATGAGCAGCTGCTGCAGCCAACCGCAGGTCAGGTGCTCTGATGACATCATCTAAAAGAAATGGAGATCAATGGTTGTGAATTAGTTTTCATGATTAACATTAAACTTTTGGTGCATTTTATGTTCTAGTTTTTTTACGTCCGTTACCACTGCAACCCATACCAACAATAATCGGATTCCGTCTTTTTCTTTCTCTTGGACTACTAAGCTGTTATTAATACATTTATATGGATGCACTTTGCTGATCGAGCCATCTAAAAAATATCCTGCTCATGCTTTATAACAAATATTATTCTCCTGTAATTAAAGAACTACATAGCCCACAACATGACACATATATACAACACTGCTGCTTATTCCTATTAAACATTTCCACACACATTTGTTTTCTAGTTTTGGCAGCATCCCTAACCTTGGCATGAAATCGTTTTCCATCAGCAAGCAGATGAAAGGATCTTGACATTTAGGAAACCAAACCCAAACAAAATCAGTAAAAAAGAAGGAAATTCCATGTCCCTGCCCTCATATCTCAACACAACCATTTTATCGCAGAACAAAGCTGATTGAACTCGTTGACCATGGAGGCTTTGATTTATAAAAAAAAAGAATGCCCCCAATCCCCTTGGACTGTGCCAAGTGTGTGTGGTTAACACTCCTCGATGTTAATGCTACAGAAGCCGGCCTAAAATAAAACAACACGGATGACATCTCTGAGGATAGATGGAAATCCAGTCTGCTCTGCTGCTCTACTGACCTCACCGACTGACCGCCGGCTGCTGAGTCAGACCACTCCATTAAGAGAGGCAGAGAGGGGAGCCGGCCATGTGCAATAAGAGTGCTTCAAACACATGTGAGCCGTTGTGTAGGGTAAGACTAGGGTTTTTGCTTGATGACAAGGGAAATGAGCTACTTGTATCCGCTATGCAACCTCCCCTTACCTCTGAAAACGAATCCTTCCATCTCAATCCTCCTCTACACCTTCTACACCCACATTCACGATCTATCTCTGCTCTACAGCCTTTATAATGGAGCAAGAATTACAAACAAACTATTCTATTGTCTTTGAGATCTGTAACAAACCCCCCATCTTAATGTACCCCAGACTTGTGCTTTTAAAGCTGTAAAACAATAATGGTAACCACCAAAGTCATTTGGCACCCGGTTGACACAGTTTTATTGTTTCCATAAAAACATTCAGAAGAATACAGACGTCATTTGTGTGAGTGGTGTTTTTGTTCAATTTGCAGCTCTGAGGACTTTTTACCAACGTTTGTTTTAATTACTTTGGGCAAAAACAAACTGCAAAGTGTTATATCTCTGTTTTTCCTATTCATTAGCTTGGCCAGACGTAAGCGTGTGGAGATCATGTGCTGGTGAGCGTGCGTTTATGTCTGTCCATTGTTCATCTTGCAAAATAATGTACTAATCAGGCAAATATTTTCAGTGTTCATTTATGACTGCTCAAGAGTTCTTATGGTTGGGGTGAAAATGAAACCATATTTTATAGACTATTGTATACGCCATTGTCTGCTGAATCCTAACCTGGGCAGGCTGTGAGCGATCAACTATTGTATGAGTTCAAACTCTTGTGTTTCCCAGGGATATGGAATTATTCCTCTCTGTATTTTTTGGCTACGGTAAGACAATAGTGGTTGTATTATTTTCATCAAACATTAAAGCAATCTTCATTTCAAAAAGGGCTCAAAGCAAAAGCAATCATGTTTTTGGGAGTATCGGTTAGCCAATGAACCAAGCGCTGACTACAGAAGAGCGCATCCTCTAATGTTGGCAGGAGGAGAGCATTAGCCGAGGACAGCAGAGTCCTGCGGTGAGTTGGGCTAATCCGGGCAGACAGCTGCACAGATTACAGGAGAGAATGCCTATTGAGTGAGACGTTCAAACGAAAAATTCTGATAAGATTACGGTGTAGACAGGGGGCAATCAAACATTACAGCAGGGGTCAATGCAGACACACCTGGCTGAGATCTACACCCTGAGTGCACTTTTTCTAAATGGCAGATGTTAGAGCTTTCAGATGACCGGTTATGACTTGATGACAGATACATTTCTCTGTGTTTGGGAGAATGACGTTTTGTGGCTGCGGCCTTGAGTGGCGTTTCTATGGGTTACTTTACTATAACTAAACCTCCAAGCAGCTGCATAATGCAGACGGTTAAATTTGGGCAGGTCACACACACACACACACACACAACTGATGCATGTTACATTCATGTCCAGCTGCACATTGTCCCTGAAGTCTATTTACAGAGGTCAGATAGTATTACTCTGCTGCAAAACTCCAACTCTAACTCTTCGGACCGCAGCCTATGTGTGCTTTATCATTATTCACTGTCTCCTATTAATGTATATTAACCACAGCACAGTTTTAACAACCCACTAGGAAAATACCTTGAGTACAGAGAAACACAGAGCCCAGCTTTGATCTCACTGCTCAGTCATCTGATCATTACACGGGCTGCTCTGCAGGAGGCAGATACAGCTCGTGGTTGAGATGCCTCAGATGCAGCGAGTTCTTAAAAAGTACCTTTCTTTCATTCTGTTTTTGTCACACTGATAGTATTGAATTGTTCACACTTGTGACCGAGCTGTGTGTGCTCGGGTTAATGGAAGTTCACCACATGGAGGTTTTTCACATCAGTATGTGATGTTAACTGCTAATGTCCCGTCTGCTCCGTCTCTATGTTTAGAATAGAAAAGAAGGGCAGGCATGCCACCGACTGCTGTAAAGTTACAATTTTTACGCACACATTCCAGGCAGGGGCATAAACTAGAAATACCCCGCATGAGATTTGATGCACACCGAACTTTTCTTTTTTTTTAAATGTTTTTGTTTTAAATGTGATACCTGTTACTTTAACCAACAAATGAATCAGACTCTACACTAAGATTTTGATCCTTTTTGATTCTTTTCTATTTTCCCTTAGAGCTTGTCCCACTGATACTAAAAGGCATTTTTTGAATTCCCACACTGACCTTTATCAGTCAACACACACAGGCCTGTGACCAGCAATGTCTGAGCTGCAGCTCCTGAAAATACTTATACAGTTATAGTAATAGACTGGACGGTGTTTATTGATGCTAACAGAGGGCACGCGCTTATTTTCAGTCGACACAAAGTTTATCTATGCACTCAAACAAAACAGACCTGCCCTCGCCAGTCAACATAGACAGACACACACAGCAGTTTTTCTGTCAGACACAAGACACAATAAAACAAGGGGGATGTGGCGCGGAGCCAAATGTGGCGGCTGCCGCCCCATGGGCACCTTCTCTGTGTAATTAGAGCAGACTCATGCAGAGATAAACACACATTCATCTCAGCTCATATACACAGGCATCATGCAGGTATGCATGCGAAAGCACAGATTTGCGCTCACAGCGGGAGTTATATTTTTAACTAGGGGATGGTGAGGAGGTAATTTGATGTTTTTCCTTAAGATTTAAAAAAAAAAACTGTTGTTGGGGGGGGGGGGGGGAGCAGTGGTAGTTGCATGGGTGTTTGCTGAGAGAATAAATGCATCACTCTGTTCTGAGTGGCCCTTTTTACACACTGCTGTTTAGTGTTCACCTTCATGCATCAGATACACACACACGGCCAGGCATGCATCACAACAGGAGATCAGAAACTTGACTTTTCAAGTTTAGGCGTAGGTGAGTCAAGAAAGTTTAGACAGCAATGGATAAACAGAGCATGTACCTGTATATAGTGTAGAAACTTAACCAATGAGGCTAAAGCAACTGTGATGGCAATGTGCAAATACATTTAATTATCAATATAAGATAAGTTGTGTGAAATCAGTGCAATAGTTAAGGGTTGAGATACATGAAAAAATACTTTCAATGCAAAGGTTACAATTCTAACAAACAACTATAAACGTACACATTATTCTCTATGTTGTGAATTCAGTGGTGGAAAATACATTCAAAAAATGTTGTGGTACAATGTTGTCATACTAGTACACAACTTGAGTATTTCCATTTGATGCTAATTTATACTTGTGCTCACATGTCAGAGAATTTTTTTCTAATTTTACACAGATCACTGACGGCAGTAGGTAGGTACAGGTTACTTTGCAGGCTATGATTCTACACCTCATGATGCTTATGCAATATTTTGGAAAAAATACAATATACTATGGATACAACCACTCATGCAAGAAGTTAAAATCATCACCTCATGTCACCTTTACTGAACATTTCCTGCAGTACTGCATGCATTTACTGAAGTCTCACATGTCCAAAGAAGCATTCACACTTACATGTGCACTCTCAGGCTCTCGTGCGGTACCATGATAAATGAATGGAGTCTCTGTGTGTGTCCTACCTGTGTTGGGTAAGGCAGTCAGGGGCAGGGAGAGAAGCTGCAGAATCACACCGTTGGGACCTGAGAGAGGATACAGCTCCACTCTTTCTCTCTTCCTCTCCACTGTAACCAGCTCTCTGGTGCAGCCTTATCAACCTTTATCCCTCTATCCTGTGTCTTTCTACCCTTTCTCTCCTCCTCACTCCTCACTCTCTCATAGTATCTCCTCATATTACCTCTCTTACCCTCGCTGCCTCTCGCTTTCTCCTCCCCCTCCTCCTCTTTTTCTCCCCCACCTACTGTATGGAAGGAAGTTAACAGCCTCCCTTCGCCGAAAAGTCACGAATAGGATCAGTAGAGAGATCTGGATAGAGAGAGAGAGATGAGAGATCAGAGCTCTACAGAGTTAGATCATATATAAGCTCATAGCGAGCGAGTCGCTCTCTCTCTCTCTCTCTCTATATCTATCTCTACTCCTATCTCTCTCTCTATTTCTCTCTCTCTTCTCTCTCTCTCTTCTCTCTCCTCTCTCTCTCTTCTTTCTGTTCTTCTCAGTGGCTGTGTAACTCAGCAACCTCATGCTGACAAGGTAATCAACACCACATTGGCTTCTCTTAACATTCACCACTCAGCATTGTGTATTTTCTTACTCTGTTTTTCTGAGCACACTGTCGGACTTGAGCGGTGTGGGTAGCTGAATAATGGCAGGAGAAATAGGGAGAAATGAGGCATAGGTGTTACGCAAAGACATGCAAAATGGATAACAGACGAGTGGAGTCTGTACAGAAGCACAGGCTTTTATTTCTGCAGTTCATTTACTGATTGGACTTTGTGGAGAATCAAAGGATTTTTAAATGGTTGCCGTCTCTTTCCCCCTATTCAGATATTTCTGACCTGTGGCAGATCCAGCTGTGATCTCAGCAGAGAAACCCCTTTTTCCTGGGTCAGAGTGTGTGTGTGTGTGTGTGTGTGTGTGTGTGTGTGTGTGTGTGTGTGTGTGTGTGTGTGTGTGTGTGTGTGTGTGTGTGTGTGTGTGTGTGTGTGTGTGTGTGTGTTTGTGTGTAAGAGATGTGTGGTCACCAGTTCCCACAGCTGGTACACACATGGACAACCAGGGAGGTTTCTGTTACTGGACGCCCCTCGCTTATCAATATGTCAAGGCTCTGCAGTGTGTGTGTGTGTGTGTGTGTGTGTGTGTGTGTGTGTGTGTGTGTGTGTGTGTGTGTGTGTGTGTGTGTGTGTGTGTGTGTGCGTGTGTGTGTGTGTGTGTGTGTGTGTGTGTGTGTGTGTGTGTGTGTGTGTGTGTGTGTGATCAATAGGAACTTTGGTCACTCCTAATAATTTTTCCATGGCTATGACGCAACAAAGCAATTATCATGTATTTCATCAAACAGTTTCACTTCACACACACACACAACCAACCAACCCCCCCCCCCCCCCCACACACACACACACACACACACACACACACACACACGTGGTCGTGATGTAATGCCGATTAGAGACAGCCGGCCTTAAGATCAGCACTATCAACTCGACCTGGCTAACATCAGCCAGCCCTGAAAGACAACTCCGCAATTATACAACTGCAGACCTTTAAATCGACTCGGCCACGTCACTGTATGGCTCGCCTGTGAGCTTTCCAAGAATGAGGGGAGACGAACAGGAGCAGACAGACGAAAAGGATGTGGATCAGGGAACAACTTGAACTTTGCCGTTATAGACAAACACATCATCCATCCATATCCTTCTATCCAACTATCCATCTATCTATCTGCCTCTCTATCTCATCAGTTGAAAGTAGGTTACGGGAAAAACCCTAACTTCCCTGCGGCTACCCGCTGATTAATGACAGTGAGCTCAGCCTCCAGATTGACTCACATTATTGTGAAACATTAATGACACACTGTCAGATACACAGGTGTGTGTGAGCGCACAGTGAATACACAGAATGCTTGAAGTCTGAACTCATGTGCCTGCCAACCTAGGCAGGAATTGATGATTGCCTTCGTTACCAGGACACGCTATCATACAGTTTATAGTAAAACCGCACTCTTCAGCACACAAACACAGTGGCTAGCATTAGGACACCAGATACGGAGCAGAATGGCTGCAGGTTGCCGACTGTTTTCTTCCTGTCAACCACATGCTCACGTCTATCACACAAGCCAAGTGAGTAAATCAATGAGAGGAAAACCATGAGCTAATGACAGAGCGTTGGGCCAAGGCCATCCTAGCTCCAGTGTACGGATATACAATCTCAGATAAACATGAGCCAAAGAGCAGCATTACAACACAAGGGAAAATTAATACAGATGTTTTAATAACAGTTTGTTGGTTAGATTCCACTTTTTATATTTCAAAATAGTTTTTTATTGACAACAAGTCCTGAGTTTGATTTAAACAGTATAAAATATGTGGGATTGACTCAAAATATATGACTATGGGTGATGGGAATCAATGGGTATTATAATATTTGATGACAGTTAGAATATACTGAATACAACCAGCGTTATTTTCTAAGTCAATAAGTTAAAAGATCCACTGCAGTATCTGTGTATACTGGTGCAGTCTGATGGTGATGCAACATCTGAATCATTCAATAATGTTTATTCAATCCAATGACAACCAAAGGTAAATATTTATCCAATCTGCTTCGGGTTGGCAGCACGGTCCCTCCAAGTGGGATAGATCAGAAACTGGGGACTAATTAATCACAAAAACTGTACTGACTTTCTCGATCTGCCACAAACATGCATGCTTAACTTTCGAACCGTTCTCCTTTTCCACATGAAGGCTCAAAACCATTTTGAATTGTAGGTGTTCTATTTTTTGGACCCCAGTTATAGAAACATCACAAGACTCTGTCATCTTGAATTTTTGACAACACATTTTTTGCATCTTTCTATGGTTAACAAGAAAAGCTAAAAAAAGTGTTGATGAATTGAAGATAACGGCGGCCATTTTTAACAAGCGCAAAACTTCATCAAAACATCCGTTTTTCAAACTCTCACAAAACTTGTGCAGTCTCTATACAAATCTTAGTCAATTAATCAATCTCATTAAGTTGATCGTTGCTGCTTCCAAAAAACATGCATTTTGTTACAACCTCGCTATTTAAATCGCTGCTTTTCTGTAAATGGTCATTCAAACCAATTTGTTTGTATCTAGTTTGCTGTGGTTAAACCCTGACCCCTTTATTTTTATTTTATCAAGACTTTCCTTCGTTTTTTGGATTCTTTGTCCGCTGTGGAGGCATGCAGGTTTTCTTCAAGAATTCAATGTTACACGGAGTGAGTTATTGATAGACAAACGATTATTGAAGATCATCCAGTATCTCTTTAAAGTATCTCACGTGACCTTTCACCCACTTTGAGTTGTTGTTTTCTATTTTGTGACTCACTCAAACCAAACCAATGGAAGTTTCCTAAGCAGGATGACCCATTTTTACTGATGTCACTGACCCTAGCAGCAGCACGGGAACCAGTGGTCCCATTAAACTGGTTTGGCTAGCGTGTTCCCAGACCTAAAGGCACCTGTGAGGCTTTCATGCCCTCCTCCTCCTTGATCTCTTCTTGGGATAAACAAACAAATAAAAAGGGAGCTAACAGGGTCAATGTATGGCGCTGGGAGAGGTGGATGATTCTCCGCTGCTCTTTGGTGCACAACCTGGAGTGGGACTTAAAAAGCAATGAGTGTGTTTGAAGTGTGTGTGAATCAGGTCTGGTAAAATACTGCTTGCATCCTGGGCCTCCTTTTAACTACTATTACACCCTTTTACACATGCTGTTATGTAATATGTTTGTCCCTCACCGTGAAGAGTGTTCATGTATATTGACTGATGGTTCAGGATCCATAATGACACAAATGTAAAGAATTATTTATATTGGCAAGATCAATAAGTCAGCTCAGCTTTGACTTGTCTGTTTCTGGATCTAAGGAAATACTGCAAATGGGAAAAAGGTTGTCTCACAGAGGGAGTCTGAAAATATTGTCCCCAATGTCGCTGGGTCTTTATTCCTGCACTGTTTTACATTTGGTATTTAGAGTGCATTAGTGCATTCACTCTGGGAAGTATGGCACACATGCCCACAATGAGAACCATAAGGCGAACTCATAAAGGTCAAAAGGCCTGAAGACTTCTCACCCTCTTTGGTCTCCATGTGTGAAACGTAATGGGAGAGGAGGGAATAGCAACAGTTGTGGTTGCTCTCGGGAAAACCATTCTATACGAGTATATTACATAATTAAATGTACACACTTTAAACCACTATACTGTTGTTTGATAAAAGCCAGTATGTTTTTTGGTTGATTTAGAAGTTTGTCATGGCTTGGTACCGTGTACAATAACTCAGCTAGCTAGCTAAAAGCGACAACTGTCATTTCCCTTGAGTGCACAAAAGCCATTTGTGGTTTGAGATAACTTTACCCTGTCGAAATGTTTGAACTATGCAAGTATAGTGTTTACATTGGAGGCTACTACATGGATGTGTACAAACTGAAGTATTCAAACCTTTATATATACAGTCCATGATCCAAACACAGCACCATAGTGGATTTGGGATGAAGACAAGTACGAATTTAGAAAGAGACTAGTGTGGAGAAAGAGGTGAGCTTACCAGATCTCTGCACACCGCCCCTCAAACTGGCAGCTCAACGCTTCATTAGCAGCTGACAGCAAGACACACCTGAATCCGACCGGACGTGGTCAAGTTGCATTGTGGGTAATGTAGGTACCAGGTTTCGATAAGAAAAAGAAATGAATGGATTATAAAAAGTTAAACTCTGGTTCTGCTGCATCAATTTTGATAAATGAGTCTGAAAATGTTGCAGGACTGCAGTGTTGTTTTTTACATTTGTGGCTAATAGCAAAAAGCACTCGTGCCAGATAAAGATAATAGAAATAGGATGTTTAATGAAAATGAAAACATCACCAAGTCAATAAACACAAACTCCATTGCTAAGGACTCCATGGCGCCCGAGGGTGCCAGCCTTTAACCAGTGGGCTCCACTGGTGGATGGACTCTGAGTGGAGTTCCTTCGCTCCATTTTAAGAGTCGGCTCGTGGTCATGCACATGTGGTAGCAATTTTGGGGCTGATAATCCCCCGCCCTCCCCTGCCCTGTGGGTCTACATAGAAGCCCCCTTTCCCACTCACCCCACCTAGTCTGCCCCCTCGTAAACCTGTGCCCGTTCAGGCACTGCATAATCCTTTGTTGCCATATTAAAAGCGGCCAAAAGTGGTAGTAAATTATGTTGTTTATGGCAAATTTCTGTAAACTCTGTCATGAAACTGCCGAGTGTAATCAGTGGGATGACACGCTGCCAGAGGACAGGGATTGTCACCATTGGAATCAAGCATGGAACCTTTTCAAGTCAAGTGAGCAAAAGGCAGAGTTACAGGTCCAATACACAACATGATGTCAGACCAGCAGAGCATAACTGTTACCAACAATGTACAAAAAAACAGGAACAAATGTTTAATTTTTAAGATTTTATTAAAATACGGTGTGGAGTTTACCATCGGAAGTTACCATCACAAACATGATTGTTTCTAATAAAAAAGTAAACAAAACAAAAATAAAGCTTAAGAGCCTAGTTACAGGAGATTTTTTTTGTTGTTTTTGTTTTTTTGTTGTTTTTGCAGTCTGGTGAAAGAAAAACAAATCAATTCACAATGAGAGTGAGTGGAAAAAATGTTCACATGTTGTAAAAATACATTTCCCAATTTTAACATTACACACAGTCACTTTCAAACATTCATTCATTCATTCCTTGTTAGATGGTTAGATGTCAGTGCCAAAAGAAAGCAAAACAGAAACAAAGTTCAGACCTGTGCACAAAGGGGACCGATGGGGGGGGGGGGGGGCTTCTAAAAACGCAGGAGGCTGTTCTACATTCCGAGAGGAAAAACTTGGGACAAGGGACACGAGACGGAGAGCGACTGCTGGAGGATATGTGTGCATTTGAACCCTGAGAGAGAAAAAGTGACCGATTCTCATTGTAATTTTCTGCTTTTTTAAATTTTTATTGACAGACCACCCCAGTGTCCGCGTTGCCCTCCCCCTCCCAGCCGCACTGGGGCTCTGGCAGCACTGTGAAAGATGCTTTAAGAGCCCCAGGGTGGTGGCGGGTGGTGGTCGGGGGAATTCTCACACCCAAGAGTGAAATATCAGCTGTGGCTTTGTGAGCATACACACTGTGCTTATCTGTTAGCCAACGCACATACACACTGCCAGGCTGACTATTCAGACAGCAAAAAATATATATAACATCTTAATAATGCAAAGTACGAATTCACACTAAATATATGTTTTTGAGCCCCAAAACGAGGCTAAATGTGGTTCATCAGTGGAAAAAGAAATGCTGCAGATTGAGGCCTGCCTGGGTGTGAGGAGCTTTTAGCGGAGCGGCCTCGATAGCGGCCCGTTCTTTTCTGCTGGATGCGTCTCCTGACTTCACCTGCTGTGGTCAACTGTATTAAGGCAGTGAGTGGTTCCATGGCGACTTTCTATAACAGCTATTTTTACAGGGAGAGAAAAAGTAAGGCCCAGAGGATATCAGCTGGAAAGGACAGTTGGGGTAAGACGGAAACAACATTTGACCAGGAAAGGGATATCATGTTTCTTCTCCAAAATGTTTCAGTACAACATGTAGAACACAGACAGCATATCCATAAAAATGAAATCCTACAATAACACAGAATGGTTTTCATAACAGTGCACTGCTGAACTGAAAAATATATATATAATCATCAACAGCAAAAGTTTAAGATTACTATTATGCTCATAATCCGAACTATGGGGGTTATTTTTAAAAATATATACTCATGACATGACAGAGGAGCCTAGCATCTCAGGACACAGACATGCTCCATGTCTCTCATAGACTCTGAGGGGAAACTGTACATCACTGGAAACTGACCACGACAAAAATGGCAACTCGGGTTGAAAACACTCTGAGGGGGAAAGGCCGGGGAGCAGAGGGAAACAGCAAGATGACACAAATTCTTTAAGCCAATATTAATTCCCCTAAAAATGACCTCACATGCACTATAGATAGAGCAGCCTGACAATGAAGGGGGGTTAAAACAAAACTGCATCTATTACTACTGTTCTAGTTTAAAAAAACTAGCAGACCACGGCGACCGCATTTTGTTTTTTCCTTATTTTTCCATAGCCAGAAAGATGGAGGTCCAAATACAGTCTGAAGCTTAATAATGGGAAAGCGTTGTGCTGAATTCTCCACGATGAGAAAATAAAGGTAAAGGCAAAGAGATACGCATTGGTTTTGAAGCCTGAGTATTCAGTGACCTAGAGCTAACCTAAAAGGACTTTGTCAATTTGTTTCATGGGGCAATGTCTTTTTTTTTGTATCATTACTGCTACAATTTCACAACCCTTCTGGTAAAGAATAGTAAATAAGTATCTAGAAAATCTGTACAAAAAATAAAAGGGTATGCACGGTACATTCAATATCTGTTACTGAGGTACTAGAAAGGTGTTCCCTTGACACCAGGGCAACAGCGTTAAAGAGTTACTCCTAGGGACTATTCCTTTGGAAAGACAATAGCTTGTTATCATAACAGGGTGAGGGAACATACATCACACATACAAGCCCACACGCATGTCCAAACACACACACACGCACACACACACACACACACGCACGCACGCACACACCACTGTCATTAACAAAGCCAGCATGCAAGAACACTGTCCTGTTGCTCCTACAGGGAAACTAAACTCTACTGTCCCCTCACGCTTAAAGGAACTGGTGGACGCATACTGGGTGATGAGCAGATGTGTGGGTATGTCATGATGGGGGGGGGAGGGGGGGGGGGGGCGAGTGGAGGGTAGGTGGGTGCAGGGCGGTGATGGTACGTTGCAGTGAGATCTTATTAAAACAATAAGGCGGTAGGGGTAGAGGATCCCTGGTCACCCATTCTGTGTTCTGAACGTTGGCAGTGTGTGATCATGTTCCTCCTCACTGCAGCCAGCCTGTAACTGACTGAAGTTAGCAGTGTGCAACTCTTCTAGCTGAGCGCTCAGACAGCGCCCCCTGCTGGAGAGGCCTCTGTCATGCTGTTGCTATTCAGGCCAGAAAAAGGCTGCTGCGTTTCATTCTGTGTGGACACTGAACTCACACTAAAGCTGCTGGCATGACATTTAAATTCATGCATCATGCTAGCCGAGGTGACGCTATCATCTCATGACAAAACAATCCATTAGGGGCGAAGAATGTGTAAATTCACGGTTGCTAAAAAAGGAGAGGGTCTCCGAAGTAAAGGGTGACAAAGGATGCTGGGTGTCACCATCTGAAGTTTGAGCCGAGCAGATGAACTGACGCTCAGAGAGCTACACTGACAACAATGTGGATCTTTCTGCTGAGCGAGCGCATGGCGGTGCCAGGGAGAGCTAAGGGCCAAACTGGGCTGAGGGGCAGCTGAACGTCTGGAAGGGAGGACAGGATGTACGGTTTGTGATTCTGTCTGGTTTACTTAAGTACACATTTTCCCCGTCACAAGAAAGATGTAGGGGGAGAAGGGAAAAAAAGAAGATAGGAAGGAGAGAGCAGTAACATGAGCCATTAATGTACAAAAGGGGGCTTCCACCTCTCTGCCTCTGAACCTCTACTGGTTGGAGGACTGCAGGACAGACAGACTATAAAGCCTCATGTCAGAAATGCTTCTTCTTTTTTTTTAACAAACAAACATTAACACCTAGAACCACAACAGGTCAACTTTCCATTAAAACAACAGCCAACTAAGGATATAAACCAATCCAATCATTGAATCCTTGAGAATACAGTTATTGCTGACGTTGTGGCGGAGTGAAGGGGAGGGGGGGATGGTGGCAGGTGAGTGGGAGAGATGAGGATGGAGGGAAGTGTGTGTTCTTCTGGATGGGTAAGGGGCTAGCTGTGGCTGGTCACTCCAGGGGCTGGTTTAGTGATCTGAAGAAAAAGACTGTAGATCTACATCAGGTCAAACTGGCGCTGCCGATGTTCTGCAGGGTGGGGCTGTGTCTGATGCTGCGGGGCGGTGGTGGAGGTTGGGAGGGGGGGTTGGTTTCCAGAGGTGACGGAATGTGCTGGCGACGGCAGGGGGGGCTATTGGTCGGACGGGATGTCTCTGTCGGCTTCGGCCTTATTGGGGGAGGGGGCGTGGGGGGGGTGGGAGACAGGGGTGAGGCCGTGCGCTAGGGTTCCTGTAACAAGGCTTTCGACCACTGCTCCCGCTCCTGCGAGACCCCCTGCTGCTGCAACATTGATCAGACCTGGAGGAAATCTGAAACACACATTTCAAAAATAAAATCATCTAAAAGTTGCTGTTTTAATTTTGAAAAATAAAACTACTGTTCAAGCGCTGTCCCGTTCTCATGTTCCACATGCAGCCCTCTCACCTGTAAGTGGCTCCGTTGAGTTCTGGGTGAACAGTGGCGGCCTCCATGCTGGGCCACTGAGAGGCGGCCATCAGGTACTCCTTATTCACGCAGTTCTTCAGACTGTCAGGGATTCGTCCTGGTGCGAGGAAAAGAGGACGTCAATCATAGCAATGTTTTATCCACCGCATTAGTTTCATTGCTCTAAACGGGGGTTGCCGATAAAGATGGCCGATGCGTTCGCTCTCCCAAAGTGAAGCCAAAATATCGCGATCACCCTCGAGCGGCATTATAGGTCATGGTTGTGTATGGGACATGGGCAGTGACCACCCCAAATTAAAGCGTGTTTAACTTGTCTTACATTTTACAGTAAGACTCAAGTGTGTGTGTCTTTGACCACCATATGCCATATGAAAATATTAGATTTCCATACAGAGAAATAAAAAGTGTGCATCTTGGCCACAGCTCACTAATTAAATCCTAATGCACCATGGACATTCATCATTTTCTTCTTTCTGTAATATACAGTGAAGTAAACTACATACTAATGTTGGCATTAAAACAACTCATTTGAATATGTTATGTTGGGCTCGATCAACTGGTCTGTACAATAACCTGGATTGTTATGAAGTACCTCATAATGTAAAAAAGTGAGGTATGGGATCATCCACCATTTATTTAAAAACCCGTTTATACATGCTTTCTAATCTGTAAATGCTCAGGCACGCTCTGACCAGCACATCACCATACATTTAGCAAAACCATTAGCAAATAAATACAACAATACAAAGAGCAAATGATAATGATAATAATAATAATAATAATACATGTTATTTATATAGCGCTTTTCCTGGTGCTCAAAGCAAATACATTGCAACTTGAAGTGGGAATGTGTAGATTGTGTCTTTACTGCATCTTAATATTTCATTTACATTCATCCACCGGCTTGTTTAGTGAACAGCGTCTTACCGGTGATGGCACGGCGGACCTCCCTGGCGGCCTCCTCCCGAGCCTCCACAGAGGCCTGCTCGCTGTACCAGGATGTGTGCGGGGTACAGATCAGGTTTGGGGCATCCTTCAAAGGGCCCGTTGAAAAACTGTTAAGAAGGGCAAAGGTTGTTACGGAGAAGAGAAATGAGATTGTGTATCGTGCACAGCTATCGGGTGTTACTTGTGTATCATGGTTACCTGAAAGGTTCCGTCTCATGCACGTCCAGGGCAGCCCCTCGTATCCGACCCTCTTTCAGAGCCTGAGCCAGTGCTTTCTCGTCAACCAGACCGCCTCTTGATGTGTTCACCAGGAAGGCTCCCTGACGCATCTGTATCACAGAGTAAGCGATAATATGATTAAACTAAGGGCAAAACAATCCAAGAGAAGACTGAAACCTGAAATCTGCGGCACAAATATATTCTGTTATTACTCTTCTAATCTATAATACAGACCACAACATGAAAGCAACGTTTGGTTCTGGCCAAAAATCATTTGTCATCATTTAGATTGTCTAGACTATTGGGCTCCAACAATGCCCGCCAAGTGTTTGAGTCAGGATATCAAGCTGCATATAAAAACAAAATGCCGATTCTTGCAGGTAATGTCTGAACTCCCTCCCTTTATTGCCAGAATGTCAACCAATTGGTAACCTGAACAAAACTAAATGTCAGACTACAATTAGGGCACAGCCATTGTGCTAAAGCAGCAACTTACTTTGCTAATGGAGGCTAAATTAACGCAGAGTTGAAATGATTTTCTCTTTTAATTCTACAGTTAATCTTCTCACTATCCTCACAAATAACAAACGAGGAAAATGAGACAGGAGTGCATAAGTGGAAAAAAAGACAACAGAAATGTAGAAGCATCAGAAGAAAATGTGCTTATAAAGCGGCAGATATGAGACGTATTCAAAGTGCATCCCCACACCTGTTTGATGGTGAAGTCATTAATGAGGTGGTGGTTGTGCTCGTTGAGGCTGCAGTGCAGGGACACGCAGTCCGAGTGGATCAGCAGGTCCTGCAGGGTGGCCATGCGCTGCAGGCCCAGTGAACGCTCCACACCGTCAGGCAGGTAGGGGTCATAAAAGATCACGCCAAAACCAAAGGCCTTAGCCCGCAGAGCCACGGCTTGGCCAACACGCCCTGGAAGACAGAGAGAAATGTTATAGATATGGGGTGTTTCTCAATCGTGAGTAAAGCTGCTTCAGAGCCACTATTTCAAGCATACTACGTCATCGAGTGCCGCCGAAGTACTGTTCCAATCTCCAGCATACTTGGAAATCTACCGAGCCCGGCGTACTCCGTTTGGAAAAATATCGAGGCTGCACGTGAGTAGACTCCGCGGTCTTAAAATCCCCACAATGCTTTGCGCACGGACCAATTTCCCCAAATCTGTGACGGAAGATGTAAGGCGGGGCCTCTCATATGACGCACACCTGCACACTTGCTAGCGTGTTCCACTCTTTGTTTTCCGAATGGCAGGAAGTATTCTTGCCTCGCTTCTGAAGCAAGATGCTCGGCAGACATGTGCTACCAAGCAAGCGTACTCGCGATTGAGAAACACCCAGTCTCTTGTGACCTTGCTGGACAGAAAATAGGAATCGGCCTTTAAATTAAGGATAAATACAAAACTGTTTGTTTTCCCTGGATCATTTAAACTCCTAAAGCACTTCCGCAAAACATCATCGCGGTTCAGGTAAAAGCCAATTGTACAGTTTTCCTTCTCATATAAGCTTTTATATGCAGGTTTTTTTCATTTCAGGAAAACCCGCTTAAAGTATGCCAATAATCCCTTTCCCATTACTGGTGTGTCACATTTTTGGTTCAGGGAATGAATGCAGAGTGTAACCTTTCCCATTGATTACCGACAAAGGTTGGTTGTCCAGTGAGGAAGAGACTTTAGACATATTCTTTCAAATACTGTAATACCTAGTAATGGTGGCCACAAACTACTCTAAACACGTCCATAGTCTCAACTTACCTAGACCGATAATGCCCAGCGTCTCTCCGCGGATACGAGCAGCGCCGCCAGCTACCTCCCTGATCTGCTCCACACTCGAGGCGCGGGTTCCCTCCCGGAGGGCCTGGTGCATCCAGGTGACTCGCCTGTACAGGTTCAGGATCAGACATAGCGAAGTGTCGGCTGTCTCCTCCACAGATGTAGCTGGCACATTACAGACTGCAATGCCTGGGTGATCAGTTTAAAGTAGGAAAGAAATATTAATCCCTCCGTTTCAGCTCATGGTTGACTGTGACAATATGTTTAAAGTTCCACCGACTCACCGAGCTCAGCAGCCGCTTTGATGTCAACGTTGTCGAAGCCGGAGCCAATCCTGACAATTATGCGTAGGCCTTTAAACTTTTCCAAGTCATCTCTGGACAGAGTGATGGTGTGGTAGAGCAGAGCAGCCACTGCCTCGTTTAGCACCTAGAAAACACAAACGCAGCATGAATACTTTGAATCATATTAACCTGCATTAATCCTATCAAAAGGATAGTCCTAATCTTCCAAACTGCTTAAAGGTCCCATGACATGGCCATTTCTACTGATCATAAATCCATTGCATTGAACAATGTAAATCTATTCTAGTAGACCTCAAGTCTACTAGAATAGATTTACATTGTTCAATGTTCCAAAATCACATTGGTTTCTCATACAGCATCTCTGTATAGTATGTGTATTCACTCTCTGTCCTAAACGGCTTGTTGGAGCTCCTGCCCCCCCCCTCCCTGTGAGCCCAGTGTGCTCTGATTGGTCAGCTCGGCCACTCTGTTCTGATGAGTCCACCACCGTTACAGCGAAACATCAGTGATTATGTGTTACAATGGCGTTAGCAACCAGAAAATGACACCAGTAATGACAAACAGATGAGAATGCTGCGTGGGGTCTGGGTGCCGTGTTGGCGGGACGTTGCGAGGCTCGCTGCTGCGAGGAGCGGACAGTGTGAGCTGGCTTACTGGTGTGGTTTCCTGCTTGCTGCGTGGCCGTCTGCGAGACAGCGAGACACAGCGAAACCCAGCCCGAAACCAGCCCGAGCACACACACACACACACACACACCCGCAGCCTGGCTGGGAGTTTGTGTGTGTGCTCACAAACAGACTCACAGCTTCGCCGCGTCCCGCCGTCTCAGGCTGAGAAATCCGCAGAGCTGCAGCTGAGAAAATATTGAGTGTGTGTGTGTGAGCGGACCAATCTGCGGACTTAACGTAACGGCTACGCAGACGTAACGTAACGGCTCCGCGGATTGGTCCATTTGGACCAATGGGTCGTCGTTACGTCACAGTGACCAGGAAGAAAAAAATGGAAAAAGAAAAATCTCCAACGAGGCGTTCTGGGGCAGCATAGACAAGTATTTTCTGTGTTAGAGTTTTACTCGCTACAGGGTGGACTTTGAGGGTTTGTGACTTTGCAGACCGTTTACATGCATAAAAAGCTACATAACACACAAGGGGACGGGTAATAACCGGAAAAGCATGACATGGGACCTTTAATAGAGACAGTTCCTCTAAATAGAAGGATGTAGGAAGTATTTTTTGGGTACAACACAGATGATAACACTTTTATGTTTTTAGATGTCCGTCCTACCTTCTCATGAATCTCTTGGGTGGACTGGGCATCGCAGAAGGCCACTGTGGCCACATCTTTGAGGATGGGCATCTCCACAGTGCAGTCGCGCCCGTCCAGCAGGGCAACCAGGGGCCGCGGGTGCATTGGCCCGTTGAGGATGGGGGGTCGGATACCTGAGTCCAGCAGGAAGAAGACAATGTTGGATATCAAGTCCATGGCAAGAGGTTAAATATTCAATGACAAATCTGGGTAATGCTTAAAAATGTAAAATTATTTTTGTGACACACATTTACACACTATCAGTGACAACAGGCTGATGACCAGGAGATCTCATCGGTTAATTGTTTAATATTTAACCTTAGAGAATATAATTGACGACTACGCATGTTGGTCTGTAGCTAAAGGCGCAACGCTGTCCAGCTCTGTGGCTCTCAGAGACAGCAGAAGAAAACGCATGTAAGGGAGTACAAATCTTGTCATTCAAAATGTATGCGTCATTTGATCCATTCTTCTGAATTTATAAAAGACCAGCAAATAAACTTCTAAGAAAGAATATGGGAGGATAATGATCGGAATCTGAGGTATCAGGGTCGATCGATAGAAACGTTCAAATGACCTGATCAAAATGAGGCAATAAACTACACTGAAGCCAACAGAATATAAAACATAAAACAATAAAATGATAGCACCTCTAAACTGATCGATTCATAATGCTGCCAAACCTCTTTAAATCAACTAAAATGAAAGAACCAATTTTATTTCACGTTATTGTTTTCTTCCTCGTGAAATTAACTGGTTGGTGATAGGCCAATTGATGTCAAGCTACCAGGAGCAGATTAACCAACAACATATCCCTGATGATGACACTCGGTGTCATCCAGCCCCTTTCACTTCAGAACCAGCAAGGATAAGAGACTAATGACTCAACACTTTGCATTTCCCATGTCGGGACTATCAGATGTGTTTTATGTCATCATACCCTCAGAAAAGCTTCCCTGCACGCATGGCTAAAGTTAACAGGCCTGACTGCCACACTCCTAAGACAATAATAACTCAGACTTTTATGACTCTCTTTTTCCAACACATCCACCACCGACACCTTGAAGGAACCACAGGGATGATGTGTGTAAGGGTTCTATAGTTACATAGGGATGTGTAACTAAATATGTGATGGGGCATGGAGAGGGTCCAGCATCCTAGCCTATTTGGTATCAACCTCCAACTTTGTTTCGTCATCTCAGGAACCAGCATACACCGAGCCACTTTTATCGATACATGTCAGTTACACTTGGGAGCGTAGACTCCTCCAAATGGGAAAGTTAGATTTTGGCTAATGAAGCACAAGTCTGGGAACCTGACCTGCCACTGTATGAGAAGTGCTCACACAGAGGGGAGGGGCTGGGATGGGAGGGGGAGAGGTTATGGAGTGTGGCGGCTGGGGGGGAGGGGTGGAGAAAACTGCGGGGTCTCTGTGAGGAGGCGGTGGGGGTTCACGAGGGGGTCTGAGTCATGACCTAAATTCTCATGTCTGGAAGAGTCCCTCCTTCCTATTTCCCTCCTTCTTAAGACAAACACACACCTTACTGACAAAGATCTGCACATTTGCACCATGGCCATTTACCATTATGCCAACAAAGGAAATGTTGCATGTCAAAAATAAATCAATGCCATAAAAAAATGACACTTCTCAGCCAATGCATTGATGTTAAATAAGAGGAAATGAACACCAACAGTCAGCGAAGCAGCTACGACCTCTCTCCCTGTAATCTTTTCAGCAGTCTTTGGCTTGTACTGACCACACACATGAACACACTATCTTGTCCCTGCTTTGTAACAGGTGTGTGTGTCGTGTGTGTGGCCGGGTGGGGGAGTGTGGCTAGCTGGAACATTTACTTGGACAGAGGGCAGGAGGTAATGGTGAGACTGCAGAGGAGGGAAGGGAGCTTGTAGCCGCGGGTGGAAAACAAATATTTGTGAACACTTCCTCTGACGTCCGAGCCTTTCCCAATGCATGCATGAAGCCCACACAGGCAAAATAAATCAAGAAAAATACACCATAGTCACCGTTACAAAAAATGTAATACATTGTACTGCAGTCCATTTAGCAGTGTGATTCACATTCATCGCAGATGGCTAAAGAATGCTAACAGGCCAACCGCTACACGCTGAACACACAAAGACACGCTTACTGTGTAGAAAAACCCAAAAGGGACTCATCACAAAGACCCCTTCTGAATAAAAGTAGATCTGGAAATATACAAGTAGACCTACACAAAGAGTAATTTGAGTAAAGGACACTGGCATACCCGAGGCCTACTAAGCACAAGCATGGCCGCACACACAATACAATTCATTCAGTGATTCATTCATTCTCCCTCCCTCTCCCTTTCTTTCCCCTCACTCCCTCCTCCTCTTCTCTCTCCCTCTGGCTGCAGTTGTAGGAGTAAGAGGTGAGGGGGGAGGGGCAGCAAACGATGATAATGCAGCAAGCAGCGGTACTCCACCCAGACGCAGCTAGACACACACACGGCTATTCAGTTCCTTCTTGACGGCTGCGGCAACACCAGTTCGCGCTGAACACAAAAGGGGAAACTGCACACACCAAGCTGTTCTACACCCAAACCTACAGACCTCTCCCCCCACAGTTCACAAAATTTCAAAAACACATGCCAAAATAGAAAACACATGAGCACCGGGCCTAACCTTGCATTATGAAGTCTGTGTGAGGCTGTCTTCCTCTCTCTCTCTCTCTCCCTCTCTCGCCTTGCTCTCCCTCTATCGCTCTTTTTTCTCCCTCTCTCTCTGTCAGCCTGCTCTTGGCTGGCTGGATCCCAGCTGTCATCCACGCCCAGCCCCTCCCCCACGGCTAGCCTCCAATCACAGGCAGCCCCATTGTAGGCCAGCCAACCAGCACTAACCTCATTAGAATAGCCAGGGCTGAGGCCGAGGGCGGTTTGTGCTGTTGTCGTTTTTTAAAGAGACAGCTGGCCCGTTTCCCTGTAGCTGCGGCCACGACCCTTCACCCTGTCCTCTCACCCGTCTCCAGAGACCCACCCAGACTGTTCCCTCCATTTTAGTACACCATTATGTCTGATCTCCATCGTCTACTCTCTCGTCTACTCTCCCCTCTACAACAGCTCAACAACAACTATCACTTTTAGAAATCTACACTAACCGTCACATACACAAACACTTGTTAGCAACATAAAAAGTTAACTTATTAAGTCTTCAGCATGAAATACACTGCAAACGTTCATCTGTACATTCCTTGCATTCCAATTTAACCAAAAAAGTTGACAAACAACAACTTCCTACACAACGCACTCAGAGGCGGTAAGAAATACAATCAGGGTCAACATTTCAACCAGTCTGCTCACAATACTAGAGGTTAAGAGCACAGCGGAGGACTCTGAACAGTAGCCTTTTATCAGCATTTAAAGAACAATATTCCTAGAGCTATAAATAAAAACCAGCAAAGATTTTACAGACAAATTATACAAACATAATATGAAACTGTCAGCATCTGGTTTCACATAAATGCAAAACATCGTTTCATTTTTCTAGTTTAATAAAAAAAGGTACACTTTGCCCTCATTGGTTTGACTACATGGTTGAGAAAGTTGCTGGATGAAGCTGAAAGGTTGACACTTGCAATCAGGTACAGGGCTTTAACTTATAATTATTTACAGTTTCCAAGGAAATGTCTAAAAATGCCAGTCCAAAACCCAAAGATATTCAGTTTAATAAAATGCAAAAAGAGAAAAGCATGAATATGTCAAAGGCTGAAAACAAAATCGTCTGCTATTTTTGCAAGAACAATTTGTTTATCATTTAATGAAAATAGTTGGCTTTTTTCCTTTTAGTCGACCAACTAACTAATTAGTTAGTTGACTTATTATGTAGGGCTTTTTTTTCTTTTTGTACAGGGCCCAATTGTCTGATGTATCAGTGTTTGTGTGTGGCTGTATAAAATAAATGTGTCATAAATATATATATAAAATCGGAGACCGCCTCTGCCCGAAACCACCTCACAGGCAGATACAAATACATATTCAGATACCCTCTGTCTGCCGATACAAGTTGACAGATCTCTATGATTTTTAATAGTGTGTATATATAGTGTTTTAATTTACTTAAAAGCAGCAACAACAACAAAAAAGCATTGCAAAGGGAATCTAGTTTTCTACTGTGCATATGACAATAAATGCTTTGACTTGATATGAATGGTAATGACACTGTAAAAAAGTCACACCCGAAAAGCATGGTAACTAGACAGGTGAAGGTTGGGCCCCATGTATCACATTAAAAAAAAACTGATAAGCACAACAATAAAACCTCATTAATGTAAGCTTTTGCTTCCGTTTAGTTTGTGTATGAGTATTTTATGAAATCTCACCCTCACAAATGCGGTCAAGTCTCTGTCGCTTGACCTGTTTGTGTTTGTCCATCAGAGCCATAGACCGCGCAGTCTAAACCTGGGATAGAGAAGAACAGATCCAGGTGCTTCGGATTCTTTTTAATGTTGACCACGTAGTTTCCCCTGCAGACAAATTAGAAAAAACAGTCAATTAAGACAAATTGAACTGCCTAATAACACATTATATAGAAAAAGTTATCAAAACTTCACAAACAAAATAAAAAACAGAATTGCACTAGATTTGCTAACATTTTGAAGTGACTTAAATGTACAAGTGGGGAAAAGTATATGTAGGCCCATGTGTAATTAAAAGAAGGACATGATGTCACAAAACTTGAAGAATCCAGGCTGAACAGCAAAGACTCACAATTGTGTAAACATGTTTAATGCATTGAATTAACCAAGAAATGGGTTATAGTGAACTATTTTTACAGTTACACTCACTCACCTGGAGAACAATGTCCGTTGTGCCAGTCAGATTGCCAACTTAGTTTACACTGTAAACAAATAAAGTGGATATTGATCAAAGTATGAACATTAACAATATTAATCCAGAATGAATACAGGTGGTTTGTCATGAAGACCTATATCACCAACTTCATGTCATTGATTGACATCACTGACAAGTGTGTTTAGATAATAGGTAACTTGTGCTCATAACTCTTAGTACTGGATCATACACCATCACTTTACTAGACAATTTTTTTAACTTTTTGAAGTTTTGGATCATGGTCAACAACTTTGTTTTCGCTTGCAATAATAACACAACTCTCTCATACAATGCATTTATACATTTCTGTTCAACAATACCGCTGCCAGTCAACGTTAGTTGACAGTACCAGTAGGTATTTTAAGGATAACCTTACGGTGAAACTATCAATGGTCCGGGACCCCCTCGTTAGCATCAAAGTAACCGTTAACTAGCTAACTAGCTTGTGGTGCTAGCAAAACCGTTTCTTGGTTATCGAGAACAGGATGGAGAATATTAAAATGTTCCATGCAAATACACGAGTCGATTAGCTGTTGTTAGGAGATAAGTATATCCTAGTTAGTCTCTTCGCTTTGAGATAGTTTAGCTTGCCTTAACTTCTGTATCCCGGTCCCGGCTAATGCTAACTAAATAAATAGCACGACAGTTAGCTAGCCAAGCTAACCCAAATACAAACATTAAGCAGCTAACATTTTAATGAAAACTACAATTTCCTTCCAACTCCCGAATATTCACAGCATTTGTTCTTATTCAGCCACCCCAATGTTATAAATCATGTCAATTAAAATGAAAAAACATAGCTACATGTATGAAGCGTTTGCAGAGTTGCTAACGTTAGCTAGCCAGCGCCGTTAACTAGCGTGCCGCTGAGTGTGGGAGAGATGCAGGCGGAGGGGGACAGCCCATTTCGTCCGATTTGTTATCAGCGAGTGGCGCTACAATGTGAAATATCTGACCCAGAAGCTATAAAGTGGATTAATCATACAGGGAAATGTGAATCGTACACATGGCTGAATCCAGGCAAGACTACTTTGAAACCCAGTGACCAAATCTTGCAAAAAATGTCAGTTATTTACCCCGGATAAACTCTTTCAGGAGTGCTGAAACAGTGTGCGTGCGTCGGTGGTGTTCCCTCTCTCCCGATCGCCATGAAATTAGACAAAAGAGGAAGTGGCTGTTGGTGGGGGGGTCAGACAGTCTGTGAAAAAGCATCGGTGGACTGGAATGAGCGCCCTCACCTTACACGGCGGATCGGCATGCATAATATTACGACTCTAGAATAATAAATGCTTGTTTACAAAACTATACCAACAACTTTCTGGCTAAAGTTTAACTTTTTCTGCTCTTGATTTTCAAAGTTCCAACCATATAATCGTCTTTAAATAAGTTATTGTTACACTCTTTTTAACATTATTCAGATTTTTTGTTCAACCTTTATTTTTTTCACTCGAAACTGAACATCAAACTAAGCATTCATATCTGCAGTTTGAAAAATCTAAATTGATTAAACTTTCAAACAAATCAAGTTTATTCTGAATTTAGCCACTAGGTGACACAATAATCCTCTGAACTAACTTCCCCCGATTCTTCTGACTACAAGCAGGGTAGTGGTGAATGGAAGACAAGGCACTTTTTGGAGAAAAAAATATCATTCTCTATTACATTTTATTTGTACATAAATTGTGCAACAGGAGTATTTCCATCTGAAAACATGAAAAATCATCTCTGAAAGGCCACCAAATCATCTGCTTCAACAACACCTTTGTTGCATACACTCAGAATTGCCTTGCTATGTTCTCACTAACCATTGTACAGTACTTTACATTGTGCCCAACGGAGTCCAGCTGCAGCAAATATTCAGCTATTAAATTGACTATTATAGTGCTTGTGCCACCTGTTCAAAATCTGAATCAGCGCAAATGGAGATTGCAAAAATGTCTGGCTGTGAAAAGAAGCACCAAGAAAACTGTATTTTAAGCTTAAGGCATGGTCAGTTTACAGTATCATCAGTATTATTGTTGAGAATATCTGTTTAAAGCAATTAGGAGATCTCCAAAAAGAAAATATTAAATGAACAATAGGTGGTTATCCTTTGTGTTATATTGGGAACCTTTTCCCTTTGATGATGTAGAGTTGCTCAATAAGAACAAGCTTAATCAATGACAGAACAGCAGTAAAAGTAAACGTATCTTTAGTGTCTGCGAGGGAAGAGCAGTGAACAAGGAATGTATCCTAATAAACATACATGAGCATTTATATAGACCAGCATTGGTATTATGTTGTTTCAGGAAAACAACATAATACTATTTGGACATGTGTGCACCTTCCACAGATCAAGCATCCAATCCAAATTAAGAGACCCAAATACAAATGTAGACTTCACCAGTATCTAATGAGTGTGCTTACCTCTAATCCATTATTGTATTGACTTTTGATGTGCATTTGAATAACTTATGAGAATAATGTTAGCACATTTTGCCTTATCCAGTATTCTTTGATGAGGATGTCAAGATGCTGACCAATGGATAACATCAATTAATACTTTTCAATATGAAATATTTGCCAAAATTCTGTGTACATGAAAATTATCTTATTTACTCATGCACATTTCCCAATGGTATTTCAAATAGGCAGGCACTGTGACATTGTTGGGAAATCTTGAATTGTGTACTAGCTCAAGTGTTACAATCATGACATTGTAATTTGATATTAGCTTCTAATTTCTTGGTTGTTGATTATGAACTCTCGACATATGTTTTAAGACAGCAGCAGGTTCAAAGACTCTGCCAGAAGGGCACACAAAGCCTACAGGTGTGCTTTATATAGTTATGAATGCAGTAATCACACTCGGAGCATCAAGGAGTGGTCAGTTTTCTTCTATGAGGGTCAAGTCCAGTTCTGTGCAGTCTCTTTCAAAAAACATATTTTGCCCTTCATCTATTGAAGTCCTTTTTCTTTCATCTTCTTCTTCTTCTTCTTCTTCTTCTTCACTTTCACTCAGTGGCCCAATGCTGGCTCGTCCCAGGAACTCTGCAGAGGAGAAGGATGAGCGCTGCTCTGCATGGGAAGACACTGGAACTATGCAGCCACCAGTACCACAAACTGGGTTCTTGTGATTACCAATCTAAAAACAGGAGAAATAAGTTTCATAATTATCAAGTCACAATTCATCAGACACTTTTTCTTAGTCTATAATGTTATTATATTTGTAACTGTTATCCAATTGTTCTTTGGTGAATTGACAATTGTTTAAACCTTGTACTAGGAGATCTAGGAGGGCCAGCAAGTCAATATACTGTTCTTTTTTGTAGCTAACCTACTTTAAGTATGTATAGGGTGGTTCACCTTGGGGATGGGATGCAATATAGAAATGGAAAAATGTCCACATTGTCAAAGGAAGTCTGCATTTAAAGATTTTGCCAAGAGAGCCTTTGCATGGGTTAAAGTCAGGCTGTAACTGCGTTCAGTAGGTGTGGTGGCGATAGGAAAATCACAACTTAAAGGGGACCTATAATGAAAAATGCACTTTTTGATGTCTTTTATACATAAATGTGTCCCCGGTGTGTCAGGGAACTCACGCAGCGTCAGCAAATAAAATCCTCTCTCTTTTCCTCCGTACCCAAATCTCTAAAAACGGGGGTACAACGGAGCTGATCCAGATTTGCGTCCGATATGACGTAATATCGGAAATGTGGACCCACAGCACTATCAGAAAGTTGCTATCAGAAACAATGCCCGACTGTTTTGGATGTAATATGGTCGGTGTTTACATTAGCATCGCTAACACTCAGAGCTAACCTGTACTGGAGAGCATGTGTGTGAAGAAGCTGGATATAAAAAAAAGGAACTCACCTTGTGGTATAACCGGCTAGAGAGAAAGCCTTTGAGCTCCATACTGTTTCCGAAATAATCAATGATATGGCGTTTCATCACGGCAGTATTTAGTTTAGACAGTAGCTGCCGGGTCCTGCATGAGCTCAGCCCCCTCCTTTTTTATTTTTTATCAATCTTTTATTTTTTTAAAGCTTTATACCCAAAATCAGCACTTTTGAAACAGGAAGTGAAATAGAGGGATATGAGGCATGGCTAGAATGGGTGATCTGTTTGGTATTTTGAGCAAAACACTTCATAGACATGTTATGCTATTGCCTAAAAATAGCATGATAGGTGCACTTTAAGACACTCGTGAAGTTAATTTTCTCACAGATTCGGTCAAATTGCCTGCACCAAAAAACCCATCCCAGAACCCATCCCAACTGCAGTGATGAGATCAAGGAAGATTTATGAAAACAGATCTGGAGGCCCAACATAGGCACAAGGGAACCAACGCCCCATGATACTGTATCTTCCCTACTCCATTCACTAAGTCTATCAATATGAGAATATTAACCAAACAACCTACCTTGACAGCCCATTCGAATCTTTGCTCACCTGTGTCATCTTGCTGAAGTCAAGGCCTGGCCTGGGGCAGGGCAGAACATCTGGGTCATGGCGCCTCTTCAAGCGAGGTTTCCGCATGTCGCAGGGCTGTGAGTGGCATCGTGGCAGAGCTGGGTGTAGGTCGCGCCTAGAGGAGGAGGGTGTGCTGCAGGCTGAAGTGGGAGATGGAGAGAGGGCTGGGTGTTCTATGCCAGAACAGCCATATGTCAGAGCAGAAGCAGGAAAGGGCTGGGGGGGCAGGAGCACCACCGAGGCATCCTGAATGTGCACAGGGGAGAGAGAGAAGCGGCGCTGCAGCACTGAGTGAGAAACCAGAGGGGCCGGTGAGGAGGAGCAGGAGGAAGGAGTAACAAAGGAGGCAGAACAGGCTCCTTTCAGTTTGTCACAGGGGTCCCATGAGAAGCTCCATGGTAGTGGGGAGTCAGAGGACAGTGATAAGCTAAAGAAGGTAGGGCTAGAAGATGAGTGTAGGGAGGAAGAGGGGAAAGAAGGACTGGGACCACAAAGTGGCAAAGAGCTGGCTCCAGAGCTTGAACTATATGCTCTTCCGCATTGGCAGCCACGATTGACTGGGGTCCAAACCTTGGATGCTCTAGGATGCCAGGTGGAACGACACCGCGACAGGTCCTCTGGAACAGAGAGGGACCGGCAGTGGCGTTTTGGAGGTGGTGGTGGGGGTGGTGGGGAGCTTTGGAAAGCTTTGTCTGTAAAAGAAACCTCTGGTCTCTGGAGAAGTTCTCCGGAGTCTAGTCCACAGGAATCATCCAGAGAGTTGGCTTTGGAGGATAGTTGTGTAGCAGAGCCGATTTCTGAAAATGTCAAAATATAGCCATGAGACAATTTTCCTCATCAAAAAGATCATAATATTGCACTTAATTCAATGAACTTGCCATGGGAGGATCTACAAGCACTCCAGGAGACAGTGGGACTGGAGCCCACTGCAGGTAGTGACTGAAACAGAAATATAACTTAAATACTAAAACCAAAACTTAAAAGTGCATTAATGAAAAAAGGTACTTTTTGTATCAAACTTACCACATTCACATTGAACGAGAAAGCCTTGTAATAAGGCTCTTCCAAACTCTGCTTACGGAGCTGCTCTGTGATAAGCGTCACCATATTTGTAGCTACAATCCAGGGATAGACATGGAGATTATAAGGAGATTTACTGAGGGCAGTGGAAATCGAATGCGTCAGGATGCTGGCGTGGTTTGTGGTGTCCCCTCCACACCTCAACCAGCCAGACTGACCAGCTTTCTCACTGTCCCACCGTCATTTTAATGCCACCTAGAGGGACAAATGAGAAGGGATCCTTATAAAATAATGTCAATGATTAACTGAAACTGGTCAAACACATTGCAAAGACAGCACTTTGTTGAACAGTAGCATATAAATTGCAAGACAGATTTATCATGCCTCAGAAGAGTGCAAAATCTGCTAATGTGGACTTTCCCCCAACATGTTATAACTGTGCTAGTACAGAATATCCCAGATGTAGAAAACCAGAACACCTAAAACAATGTGTTCAAAGTAATGACCAGATATTTCTTTACAAGATCCAGCCTAGGATATACATGCTGCCTAAATCACACATGAGTCAGAAGTTTATATTCAAAGGCAGAGAGCACTCGTGGACATGAGGAGACCCAGGACAAAGAAACACTTCACATTCCCTTATGTAGAGTGAATATGGTTGGCTATGATAGGGACTACAGACATAGACTAGGATGCCCAAAGTTAAAACCAGTGGGGAAATACAATGGCATTCAAAGTCAGTTGGGTTTAATAAAACACAAATAACAATTATTGTTTAGTAAGAGGAAAGGGGGATGGAAAGAGGAGAAATACAGGGATGGGATGGGTGAAGTGTGTGAAAAATGGGGTTTGGGAGAATGCCATAGTATCTTTGCAGGGGGGAAAAAAGAACAGTGACCAGGTCTCAAGGGCTTATATTACCAAGGCAAAGCCAAAACAGTGTGATGTACCAAGGAGGTAAAGGGCAACAAGACAGCCTGTGTGTCCATTTCAAATCACAGTCTTTTGACATTTACTTTTACTTTCCCATGCAAATAGCACATAGGTAGCCTTTAGGCTCTAATGGTTACTCAATCTACAAACATCACTGAAGATTAACCTACACTGTCCCTTTCCAGCAGATCTGCGCCAGGCACAAAAATGTACATATCAAACTGAAACTAAAAGAGAAAGCAAAAATCTAAACTGTTATGCGCTGTATTAAAATGTAACATGGCCTTTAGGCCTTTGCACTGCTCTTTGAAAGTTCAAAGCACCCATAATGTTGACCAAAGCTAATACTGACATCCAAACCCGACACGATAGAACATGATGAAACATAATATTTAACAGTATCAACTTTAAAAAGATGAGTTGTTAATCTGAAATAAAACGTCAAACTCATTGAAGAGACTTAGTGCAACACTTGCTGTTGGCAGTTAGATGTGGCCTCCAGGGCCTTTCTCCTTGTGGCAAACATAGTGCTACTATGCTAACCTAGTTCCACATGCCAGAAGACATGCTACTTCGCCTGCACAGGACACACAGGCTAAACATCATCATGTAGCAGCTACTACTGTTAAAAAGCACCCTACACACTAATTTTGCTCATAAACGGATAAGTCCATTGCTGTCAATCACCCGCTGATTTAAATATTTAACATAACTTCACAATATTGTCAACACACTTACCGTTGCTCATAAATAATGATATATTATATTCAAAAGACGACGACTAGTTAGACACACCTATCACAAAACACTATTAATAAGACTCTAGGCAAGGTTAATTTAGGGGTCTGGGCCTATAGACACGTTCTGTCTTTACTCATTTGCAAACGAACACATACGTTTAAGACAGTGTTGCGCAGCTTGCCTGTCTACAAATCACAACGATTATGTTAGCCAATTAAAAGCCTATCACTTTGTTCACAACATTAGCTGTAGGACAACTGTTTGTCATTGACAATGTAGGACTTGGATATATTTACTGGCTAAATCTGATAACGACTTATGCTGGTGAGCAGATAGTAAGCTAGCTCAGCTACACGATGCAGCCCGTGCAACACTATAAGTGTTAGCTGTTAGCTAGCTGATAACAAACGTTACTAGTGTTAGTGCATTCGGTCTGCGACAAGCTCATCGCTTGTCATTATACACGAATCTAGCGATGATTCGTTTGAATATACCATAAAAAGGGGCGATTATACATCAAGCGGTTGTGTCGATGGTGTACAAGTAAATAAGTTGTAGCATTAGCTTGGTTACGCAGTCTGTTTGCAGCTAGCATGCTACAGCTGTCCTGATGTATTACCTGCGTTCAGTGGTTCCTTAGCAACCGAAGCTGCACACAGTGCACCGGATAGAGAGACGTTTAGCAGAGTATTTATAGCGGCTGGACCGTACCAATGCAGAGGTATTTTTAATACACTGATTTGAAAGACATCCTTCTAGGAAACTCAGCAATTGTCATATAACGCTTACTTTTTCAAAATGACAGTTTTTTCACGTGTTCAAAACCATAACTACATTTTTAGCAACACATATTGCATTTAATGTGTGAGTCCTTTTCCGGTTGAGAGACCCACACAGTTGGGCCCCTCTAAATAAAGCGACAGCTTAAAAAACTGACCAAACAATGTTTTAGCGAGAAAATAAATGTATTTTTGTTTCTGATAAATATATATTTATACAAAACCAACATATTTAATAAAGCCCACACATAATTTCGACACATACACGTTGGAATGCTTAGTGTGGTAAATACAATTCTACTATGGACGCATGCGTGGTAAGGACTTCCTTAAAAAAATCCATAACTAAGACACTACTCTTGTTAACGGCTATTGCAAAGCTGTATGTTCATTGCCTTATGAGTCTTTGATTCACAGAGTGAACCTACAGAGAATATGGCACTAGGAAAACTCAGGAAAGAGGAAACTCTCGTTCTGCGGAAGAAGTTAATCGGGTAGGTCAAAGCCAAACTGTTGTTCTTGCTGGCTGACATCCTGGTCAGAGTGTGCTGCTACGCAGTGCGTGCAAGAAAGTTACTGACACGTCCTTTTTTCTTCGATTACAGGCAGTCATGTAGACTATTCTATTCAGAAGACCCTGTGAAAATAGTAAAAGCAAGAGGTCAATTTCTATTCGATGAAAATGGCAAGCGCTATCTGGACTGCATCAGCAACGTTCAACATGGTAAAACGTTTATTATTCAAGGCATAGTCCATTTATTGCCTTCACAAAACACAGCACACTACACTCTTGTGTGTCTACTTAAAGCATTAGTCAAATACACTGTGTCCTTTTGTATTGTAGCTTATCCCTTCAACATTGGGTGGACATATTACTTTCAACTTAAGTTTTTAGTTTCCTTCTTTTACCAAATGTGCTTTACTTTTATGTTTTGTTGTAAGTAAGAACTATGTGTTGTGCTTTTACTACTTAGCACAATAATTCCCTCTGGATTAATAAAGTTTTTTTTTTTAATATCCTTTTGTCTTATTTTAGTGGGCCATTGTCACCCAAGCATTACAAAAGCTGCGTCAGCACAAATGGACCTCCTGAACACAAATGCTCGATTCCTGCACGACAACATAGTGATGTATGCCGACCGCCTGGCTGCCACCCTGCCTGAGAAACTGTGTGTGTTCTACTTTGTTAACTCCGGGTAAGTAATAACCTCCAACTCGGACAAATTGGTATTTCTTAAGTAACATATCAGTTATATAACGTCTGTTCTACTGACAGTTCAGAGGCCAATGATCTTGCCCTACGCTTAGCACATCAGTACACCCAACATGAGGATGTAATTGTGCTTGACCAGTAAGTTTATTAAGTTCTATCCCACATTCACCCTCTGACTGAACACTTGTTTACCAATGACAAATGAACTCTCCTTTTATACTAGTGCATACCATGGGCATCTAATGTCCCTCATCGACATTAGTCCTTACAAGTTCCGGAAACTGGCAGGACAAAAAGAATGGGTTCATGTGGTGTGTACATTTATATGACCATCATTACAAAAAACTGCTGACCAACAGTGGATAGCTTAAACAATGTGTTTAATCCTCCTAGGCACCCTTACCAGACACCTACAGAGGCCTTTACAGAGAGGATCACCCCAACCCCGGCCAAGCATACGCTGATACAGTAAAAGACCTAATAGAGGAGGTGCACAGGGATGGCCGTAAGGTACATTTTAACACATTTTCGTGCAGCCTTAATAACACTTTTGTTATGCAGATAATCATGACCTATGCATGACATTTATATACATGTTCCCAATAGATCTCGGCCTTCTTTGCTGAGTCATTGCCAAGTGTTGGAGGACAAATAATCTTACCCCAAGGATACTCCACTAAAGTTGCAGAGTGAGTGGTGTTCACTCTTTTTTTATTTTCAGTTTTTCTCAGCCACATGTACGATAGAAGTGACACAGTGGATTTCCTACAGATATGTGCGATCAGCTGGTGGAGTGTTTGTGGCAGACGAGGTGCAGACAGGCTTTGGACGTGTGGGAAGTCACTTCTGGGCTTTCCAGCTGCAGGGGCAGGGTTTTTGTCCCGACATAGTGACCATGGGTAAACCAATGGGCAATGGGCATCCCCTGGCATGTGTGGCAACCACTGTAGAGATAGCTGGAGCTTTCACAGCCAACGGAGTGGAGTACTTCAATACGGTGAATATGCACTTAGTCAACACAATAATATACGAATACATTTATCTTAAAGTTTTATTTAGTTTTTTTCCAACTGTATGCTGCCAGGATGCATTTTAATAACTAAAATTATATATAAATATCAAGACATTTTTATTATAATGTTATAAGTCTCTTAACTCTTGGCAGCTATGTTCATCACTGACTACTGCTTGAGGACTGTTGTTTACAAGTGGTTTTTTATACCATTTTTTATTTACCACTATGCTGCTGCACAGAACAGACAATATAAACAAAATTCCTCAATCTGTTTTTAAACAAAATAAAAATAGTACTTTAGAAATCGGTTTGAGCTTCCTTTTGTTTAGCATGCATATATCAAGATTCAAATATTTGTTTTGGTTCTAACTTCATGCAGTTCGGAGGGAATCCAGTGTCCTGTGCAATTGGCCTGGCAGTACTTGATGTGATAGAGGAAGAGGACCTAAAAGGAAATGCCACCAGGGTGGGAGCACATCTCAAAGATTTGCTTATAAAGCTACAACCACGACATCAAATAATTGGAGATGTCAGGTAAGGATCTCATGTTCTTCAAACTACAAACAAAACATCAATTCATATAATTAATTATTTCTCCAGCCTATATGGTCAATTGTGGGAATCTGGATTCCTTTCATTAAAATTCAAGGAACAATTGAAGGCTGTGAAAAATGACAGCTGTAACTTAATCTGAACATATATCTGTTGAAAGCTTTGAGCTTCCTTGTAAAAAATGATATTTAATGTATCTCTCGTTTATATAAGGTTATTGCACAGGGACCTAAATGGGACATCACATGGTTTAATGATGAGACGGGTCACAAATGACGACAATCATGGGTTCCTAAGTGTCAACCCCCCACCTGTCAAATCAATAAAAATAAATATGTATTTGTATTTATTTTAACAGAGGTGTGGGGCTGTTTGTGGGTCTCGAGCTGGTTACAGACAGAGAGCAGAGGACTCCTGCCACAGAAACAGCAGCGTTGGTGGTGAAGAGGTACAACACTTGAGTGCAATAAAGCAATCAATGTTTATAATGTTAAACAACTTGTTCTTCCTTCTATACAGTCTGGGCTGAGCATTCATTAATGATGTCCCTTTTCTATTAGGTTAAAAGAGGAGGATAACATCTGTGTCAGTACTGATGGTCCCTGGGAAAGTGTCATCAAGTTTAAACCACCAATGTGTTTCAGTATGGATGATGCAGAACTGACAGTAAAATGTATTGACCGCATCCTCACAGGTTGGTTACACTATCACATTTTGTCTACACTCGTTACTAAAGGATTTTTTGCCTATATTTATGTTGTTACTAATTTTAAAGAACAAACATTTATTTAAATGTTGTATAACCTCTTCAATTTGTATTGTTCTCAGACATGGAAGCCAGTGACATTTAAACTGGAAAAGGAAGACATCTATAGTTTGTTAAACCTGTAGAAAAACTTTTAATTGCATCAGACATTGTCAGATGGTCACATTCATAACATTCAGAGGTAGAGATGTGAATGTCTATACTTCCAGTAGAACAAGTTCATTCATTTCACTTAGAACATGTTGCCGTTTTCCCTTTTAACACTGAAAAATGTTTACATTTAAGTGTCAAAGCTTAGCAATATGACAAATCAAAGTGGGACAGTCATTTAAATGTCATCTAGAGCCAGGAAAGTGTATTATAGTTAATATTTGTTTCCCTTTTTCTCCCCCCAGATGTTCAGTGCCTTTTTAAGGCATAGGCATCACTTCAGTCAACTGAGATGAAACCTACCACATTTAAAAAAGGGATGCCAGCTGAACTGTTACCCCTTCTGGCGAAAATTAAGAAACTAATAAAAGGTTTTTCCCCCCAATCCTGACAAATTTTTGTTCCATCAACAATTGCGATATTTCAAATATAATCAGTCCCAGTTAGCAATACTGATCAGCAACATGTTCTCAATACACATATGGTTGAGATAAGCACTTACCAGATCACTATCATTAACTCCTGTTCACATTTATAAAATGCTTCAGTACTGCAGTTTTTACATAAAGTGGAGTGGGAATTAACCAGCCAGTTTGCTGCAGGTAGTGAAGCTCTCTCCCACATCTTTCCAAAGAGGCATCCGTAGAGATGTTAACATTACCCAAGACAAAACAAGCAAGCCATTTAACAGTACAAAAACATTTAACATTAACTTTACAAATAATAACAAAAGGATCCATGTGTAATATAAACCAAAAGTTTATTTCTACCAATTTGCCCAAGACACTAGAGGAATGAGTATCCAGTGAGAGAGGGAGTACCCTCTTACATTAACAGGCTTGCGTTCAGTTGAATAACACTAGTAAAGCCACTTAAAATTGCAGACATGATGGGGGAAGAATCTCCATAAAAGCCGAAAAAAAAAAAAAAAAAAAAAGATGCTGGTTGTCTTCGTCTACTAGACCATCTGAAAACATTCACTTGACACTCTTACAATGAACCCTTTGATTAGTTTAAATCCCTTATTTTTGCCTCATCCCACATCTGAAGCCATGCAACTTGCATCCAACATTCAGCATGGGAAGAAATAACTAAAGATCTAGAAACACCAAAAGAAAAAAAAAGAAAGAAAAACAATTTTGTTTTATTTGTGAGCTTTAAAAGCTCTTGCTCCTGCTCATCTGCAAATCCAGTAGACATGTAAAAATACAACCATACAATACATTAGATTCAAAAAGGTACCAAAAAGTACAGTAAAAATAACACTTCCATCACTGGAAATGTAAATGGACACAAAACAATATAAAATAAAAAGTGGAAAAGTGACATTTGCTTCCCCAGTTCCTCACTTGATCTGTACAAATGGAGCATGAGTCCAAATTTCTGCCAACTCCAAAGGAAAAGCCAGAGCCCATGTTGGTTGTGGTCAGACCATGGATCTCTTTCTTATTTACTTTAGACCTTAAGAGAAAAACACGGTGCTTAACGTTACTGAGAATAAACCAAATATGGCATGCAGTTACACAAAGACAGACAAGTGCATGAATGAGTTTTGACAGGTCAGTGAATGGACAGACACACTTTGGGGGGGAGGGGGCACGACCGCTAGCTATTACACCTAGCACCCTGGTGAAAGGTGACGGTCCTTATTCCTGTTCTCAACCACCACCAACTCAACCCTTATTGATCAAGTAGTAGAGATGCATCTTAAGATGGCTGACAGGTGGAATGAATCCATCTTTAATGGTAACAGACCCCACAACACAGTCTACCCTAACCCCACCACAATGCTTGAATGGATTTAGAGTAGATGGAGATCTTTGGGGTCAAAAAGGCACCAATGGTTACAGCTATGTTCTCATACTACCACGGATGATGCAAAAATGCATACCTGCACTACGTGTGATCAGTATGGCTTGTAGCTACTCTGGTGGCCTCCACGTCTTGGAGTTTTCCCATAGCTTGTATTGCCCTGGTCTGGAGGACAAGAGAAAAAGGGACTGAGTTCTTCTGTACAACAAGGAGGACCAAGAAAATAAAGTTTCTCTCATTCTTTTTTCGTTCCCGGGGGGCACTTATCGCTTACTGTAATCGTAGCCACCCCCATAGCCGTAATAACCAGTAGAGTAGTCATAGTTGCCGTAGCCGCCATATCCGCCGTAGCCTTGCTGTCCATATCCGCCGTAGTTCTGGTTGTATCCCTGGTTCCAGTAGTTGTTGTAACCTTGATTCCAGTTCTGTCCCTGACCTAAAATACACAGGTGAGGGCTTTGTCACAACTCTACATACATGACCCAACAAGTTACTTTGCATTTAAAGTATACAAATAGGGTTCTTACCTCCACGGCCCCTGCCGCCGCGTCCTCCTCCTCCTCCTCCTCCTCCACCACCACCGTATGCACGAGCACCATACTGCTGCTGCTGGTAGACTTCTTTGGGCTGGGCTATTTTAATTTCACACTGGAACACCACACAAGAGCACATTACATTGCAGTGTGATTTTGCCTTTGATTTTTATACCCCGAAACACCAGACCCAATTTCACATGTGTGCAGAATGTGTGGTATGCCATTACCTTGCTTCCACCAACATTGTGGTATTTCTTCTCCATAACCTTCTTGACGGGAATCTCATCTTTATATGTGATGAATACGAATCCCCTCCTCTTTTCTGTCTTTGGATCTTGTGGAAGCTCAATGGTTTCAACCTACACAACAGGAAAACGGACTTTGAAGCAGCCAATATCTTAAGCATTCGACTTCCTAATACATTGAAATTCCTTTGAATACCGTACCTCTCCGAAGGTCCCAAAGTACTCCTGAATGACTTCCTTAGCCGTGTCAGGGTTAAGGCCTCCAACAAATATTTTCTTGACTGGATCCTTCTTCATGGCCATGGCCTTCTTGGGGTCGATCACTCGGCCATCTAGCCTGTGCTCCTTCTGTTCAAGAACCTAAAAAACCCAACTAAATGTGAAAAAAGTGTCTCTTTTGTAACCATAAAGTCACTTTCTGGTGTATTGCTTTCTCACTCACCTTTTCTACACTGGCTGCCTCTTTAAAGAGAATGAAGCCGAATCCTCTTGACCGGCCTGTCTGCTGGTCCATCTTTATGGTGCAGTCTGTCACCTCACCAAATTTAGTGAAGTAATCTTTAAGATCCTTCTTGCTCGTTTCCCAGCTGAGACCTCCAACAAACATTTTCCTGAACACAGAGGGGGCAGAAAGGGACATGTTAAGCATTACAGGCAGCCATGTTACTGCAACTTTATATATGGCAGAGGGGGTGGTGTTGGGCACAAGGGGGGTATATAAATGTACACACTGTTCCAGAACATCTGTTGACCCAATGACATGGGAAAGAAGGCTACAGCTGCTGTAGCTCAAAGTCAATTTACATCATTAATTCAATTTAGTGAAAATCGTTCGGAAAAAACAAAATCAGATGCCACATATCAATAACTTCTTTAGAGCCAATGCATGCTAGATTTGATCCCTGCTGGAGCGCCCATCCCCCCCTCCGCTCTGCATATGGCGCCAACAAAGGCCGGTTGAACAAAGAAACATGACTAAACCATGAAAGCTTATTATAAATGTCGGTTTCACAAAATATTCACGGCATACTGTTTTTCAACTCACCCTGCATCCTCCTCGCCTTTGCTGGCGTCGATCTGGCCGCCCTCTGTGCCACCGTTTTGTGAATTCCCGTCGGCGTCGGGCCCTGCGCCCTCTGCCTCCTCTCCGCAGTCATTCACGGCGCTCTCTTCGTTACCTTCCTCGGTGTTTTCCGCTCCGTTAAAATCATCTTCGACTTCGTGTCCGTTTTCCGATGTTTCCATATACTGCTGCTCTATCTCAGACATTTTGCAATATAATACCTAAAGCCAAAAAAAATGCATCAAGTTACACTAAATCACGGTGATTATATAATCCCAAATGCCGTACATGCCTCGCCATTTACATGGTGCCAATGCATGCATTTCCCACCATTTTGGCCGGCACGATCGCGTTTCATACATTCATGAAGACTCGAAATTGTTGCAGAGCGCCAGAAAATGGCAACATAGTAACGATTACTTGCACAACAAAGTAATCTCACAGCATGGACACTAATAAAACTAAAGATTAGAAATAGTGTAACCATCTGCTTCGTGCTGATAAAGCAAGCCTGGACTGTACAACTCAAATTCGCAGTTACGTAACGCAAAGGCCGTGCTAGTCGCATAAGAGGCCTCCATTTCCCATTAATTACAGATATTTAAACTACATCCACCAGAATAACAATCATAAGACTAAAACAATCATATTACTTACGTGGCAATATAATAAAAAGAACAACGCTAAATAAGTAGGAAAAGCAGCTTACTGGTAACACAACCGGAGAGCTCTCTTCAAGATGGATTCTCCCACACGACGACAACTCGTGGTTGGTTTTCTAGAACCGGCAGAAAAAAACGCAATTTCTGCGGAGAAGCCATCTGATTGGATGAACCCCGCTGTCATTCAAGGCGCGTACCAATAACATACACGTCCTTTTCTTTTCATAGAAGATGTCCACGCCTTTAACACTCAGGAAGAAACTCTGAGTACATTTTCTGCGTCTGATAAAAAGGGAGTTATCGACTTCTCGGCATTTCAAACAATATGAATCGCTGAAACTACTGTTGTATTGAATAAAGTTTCAAAGCGGTATATTCTTAAAATTGTATTGACTTGCACTACTTATCATTCAGAATCCGGAAAATTGTAGTCAAATGCAACAGTAGATAGATCCAGGGTCGTGGAAATGAATGGGCGGTGTGAGGAAGAAAATATCCAAAACGTAGCTTAGATGTTGTAGAAATAAACATTAATTTAAGATAAAGAACACTAATGAAATACTATAAACGCAATAATGCTGTCATCATACCTTTTATTGTGAACATGGACACATATAGGCCAAAGGTGACTTCTTACAGTAACTCCTGTACAAGTTGTGAAACATGGCATGGGTTGGGCAAAATAACGAAAAAAAAGACATTACCAAGTTCAGGTTAGCAGTAAACACGAATTTGCTAAGTTTATTCTTTAAGTGGCATGTCTTGTCTTCTAATGGAAAATGTACTTTATATATCCTCCACCCATTTATTTTTCTCTTTGTCAGAGACCAAACCTATCAAACAATCAGCAGCCCTGTGAACTATAGAACAGCATACATAGGCAGCCGCCCTCATGGTTATCTAATGCAGACCTTATTACCTGGTCAAATCGCATTTACAGACTGATGTATCAAGCCATGTCCCAATTATAAATGTAGCTGTTTTCAATATATATTCTTTGATTGCTGAATAACTAAAATAAGAAAAATTAAAGAATTTCCATAATAAATCTGTTGGCTAACCATCACACATACTATAATGCTGATTATAAAACTAAAGTCATCTACTTTGTTCATACAGTAACACATTTGTTCGACCACCTTATGCTTTTATATGTTCTTTATAAGCAGTAGTACTATTTCAATATTACCATTTGTGTTTGTGAGAAAGTTCCAGAAGATCAGCATGAGATGAAGCTGATGGTTAACGCAGGTAGACAAGAACATGGTATTGTATATGTTGAACGTACGTTTCTACTTGATTAATGTTATCATCTTATCACAGGTCACAAATTCAGTGCCATCATTAACACCAAATCAAATACAACATTTGTATCTCCCTGGCAAAAATGTGGGTGCTTTGTTAAAAAATACACAAAGCGGAGATATTTGATTTATTGAATTATGAGGACCAGTTGTTAGTGTTTCTGTCTCATCCTGCTGACTTCAGGTTTCGAATAAAGTCACATGCTTTAAAAAAAAAAAGGGTTAAAGGAAAAAACGACTTTACAGAAGGACAAATAAGAAATGATCAGTGCGGATAATACATTTTATTTCCCCGTACTGAACAGATTAGTGTGTTTAAAAATTAACTGTTGGAAATTATGTATGTGCCCCTCTTTCACTCTCATACGGCTTCTTCCACAATAGCTCCATCACATATTTGAGGCTTGTTTGGGTTGTTGTTTATCAGCCAGTCAGCAAGCCAAATCTGTTGAAGACGGAGGATAATGGAGTAAGATGTTTCAGGGCGTTAAACAGCAGCAGACAACACAGTAAAAGCAATAAATAAGTGACTAATTATTGACTGTATGTCGCCACTGAGCATAGAATACTTACACATGGGCTGTGTGGCTTCTGCTTGCAGAGCTCAGTGAGTCCACGTAGCAGAGTTGGGTTTACATGCCTGCTCAGGTATTCTTCTGTGGCTTGTTTTGAAGAAAAAGGCTCGATTACAGCTGAAGAGAGAGAACATGAGGGGTATACAATTGTAAGTGTTCAATACTACATTTGTACATCCAAGGCACATTCTCTGGTTGTGTGTTACTTACAATTTTGGAACATGAATTTGATCTCTCTTTCAGCTGCATGAAATGACCCGCTGCCATGGAGAGCATTTTTAAGGTCAGAAGTGCCATATATTGCTCGGAGGCTGGGGGGAGAATACATCAAATTAATATGAAGATCTCTTTTGGTAAAGATCACAATCCTGGTAAGTGTGTCCATCCCACTTTTCAGTCAGCCTTTAAGGCTGTGATTCGTCACCATTGTAAAACATGATATAAATAATGTGAAAAAAATCGAAGGAATATACAACAAAACACAAGACAGAATCAAAAGCAATTTCAGAGACTGACCACCCTGGATGAGTTTCTCTGGCCTTGGTGCTGTTGACAGGCCCTAAGATGGACCTCCAGTGGGCGATGGCATTGTGCCGGGCGAGAGTCATGGCAATGATCGGACCAGAGCTCATGAAGGCAGTCAAGCTGGGAAAGAAGAGCTTTCCATATTGGTCTGCGTAGAAGTCACTGCATTGCTCTGGACTTAGCTGCATCTTCCTCTTCTGCAATATAATTTAAATGTTGGAAACTTCAATGAAATGTGAAATGATTTTGGATTTTTGAGTACAGCATTTATCCTAATAAGGGTCGACAGTCTAATAATTCACTGTTCTATATTGCTTTTTAATATTCAAATATACATTCAAAACAGTGGTGAAAGAGTCTACTTAGTTCCACTTAAGTAAAAGTACAAATACCATGGTTTAAAAACACTGGGAAGTAAATGTCCTGAGTGTTAAACATTGTTAAATAAGTAAAAGATCATAATAATCAGAAATGTGTTATTTATTTATCCAAAGTACTCATTATGTAGGATGACTCCTAAGTGTTTGTGTGGTGGATATATTTAAGATCATTTTAGTGTTTTGGTACATCAATGTGAAGCTAATTTCGGATACTTTGCAAACAACTGGGTGTAGTTGCTTATACTGTATCATATATTGTTTTGTTGTGTTAAACTGTAACTATGCTAAAATAATTAAGTGGTGTAAAAAATAACATTCTTACTGGGATGTAGTAGAGTAAAAAGTAGCATAAAATGGAGCTAATTAAGTTAAGTACAAGTGTCAAACGTACAGTTCACCCCGTTAACAAATTGTGACCATGAACTATACAGAGCAGGACACTGTTGGAGCTCTCTGGTGGACAAAATATATATTGATCTGGTGTCCTAAAATATCGTTTGCATTCTTTTCTGTAATTTCATTTCACATACTGTATCTGATAACAAAAAGTCTAGGCAAATAATATAATATGTTTTGTACATAGTTTACATACGTTCGTATTAGAACTAGTAAGTATACCAATGCATTTTCCGAGACATTACCAACCTGCAGGATAATGAAGCCAGATTTCAGGATAATGTCCTCAATCTCCTCACATTTGTGGACGGCATCTGGTTTTATAAGGGCCAGAGTTCTTTCCACGTAGACTCGAGGATCGTCCATCTTCCCCTGGACGCTACACAAACATCTGTAGCCTCTAGCTAATAAAGTTACGATATTTTACGTGAGGCCCTTCAACTAAACTCTTGAGTTACCGAGAATTTGCTTTATATTAGTAACATGAAGTATAATTTAACATTAGGTGTTGCTGTTTGACCAAAGTATTTTTATATTTTTAAAAAAGTCCAGAAGAACCAAAATCTCACTTGCCTTTCGTTCGTGGTGCATTTGGGTTGCTAGGATACTAACACTAACCTACGGCAAGCCGAGCGGTTTAATCAACTCATAATTGAGTCAATATGAATACGCCTTATGCATTCAAGAAGTAAATATGTGGTATGTAGTATTCATGTGGTAAACTATTTTGGTAGGATACATTCTTGTTTACAACCAAGGCCGGATTAGTACCTCCAGGGGCCCCTGGGCACTGAGCACTCATGGACCCCCCCCCCCCAACCCACGTACCAACAAGTAACACCACGCCTACCCAATCCTACCAACATGACCAATATTTAGAATTTTCAGTCAATCTGGCATGTCAAATCGCACACCTATTTGTCAAAACCAGGGACGCAGCCACATAGTTCAACCAAAGTAGGTCTAGCCTTTTGCCCTTTCAGTCAAGACAAAGATGCAATGGATAAGATCTCAAGACAGTGTGGCTCAAGAAGACCTAGGTAATATCACTCAAAACCTCAGAGCAGCACCCCACTGCCAAAATATGACTGGCTGGCTGTACAAGTACACAAGGATTTATATTAGTCACAAACATTGAGAGTTACAAAAGTAAAATATGTAGTGAAATTGTGTGGTTGCTCAAGGGTGGGGCTGCGATTCAGCTATACACCACCACCGCGTAGTAATAAAGTTGAGCGTATACATAGTGAGACCTACAGTACAGAGACGGTTTAGAAAATATATTAATTTGACCCTATAGAAAAGCTGTGTTATTTATGGTGAAGAGTGAGTGTCATTTAAAACAATGTACGAGTGAGGTTTTTTTTTTTTTTTTTTTTTTATCTCGTCACTGAGGGCCCTCTTTGCTCAAGGGCCCCTGGGCACTTGCCCATATGGTTAATCCGGCCTTGTTTACAACATGGCTTTACTTTTCCTTGATCAAACTTGACCGGCGTACCACAATAGGCCTACCATATTCACAAGAAAATGCCACATTTGCTACGAACGGTATACAAAGTATTGAAATCTAGTAGAGATTATTTGGGCAAGTATACACCAATACATCTTTGAATTTTAAGATCATTTGCGAAGTGCAAATCAGGAGTTTTGAAAAATAGATGCTGTTCATCTCTTATTTTTTTTTTATACACTGCATTTATGAAAGTCACAATTCATTAGTTCTAGTTTCTGACATTTCTTCATGCTACATCCATTATTTAAGTTCATGGGGCTGCGGTTTCCATAAATATAAAGTTTTACATCCTTAAACTAGAACTAATTTTCAGCACGTGATTGACCAATTTTAAAATGTCTAGAGCAGCCGAGATAACACTTCAGCTTGTGTATTTGTGTTTACAGGGTATATGCAGGAATCCTGAAGTCAAATGTAAAACCTTTTAAGACCCTTTCCATACATTTTAAGACCTCATCGCCACTTGGAGTTTTAACCGGTTACATTGGCGACACACTTTACTTTATACAGTATTGATTGTCCTTCCTCTTTATCTTCCAACCATTTGGACGCAGACTTGCATTTCCCCATAACGATGTTGTTTAACAACCGGTGTAAACGGACCTTGGCGCTATCAAGCAGTGAGCGTGCGATGTCCTGTTCAGATGACGTCAAATCCAACAGGATGCCATAAATAAACTACACAGAATCACACTACACACATACGCAATGACTACATTCAGGCAAACTGTAGAATACAACCTCTTTGGACAATTTATATACTTATTGAAAACAAGCTACAAAATGTAATACCTTGGAAAATGCTGTTTAATACTTTTCAATAGCCTTCATTTTCGCTAAATTGATTTATCAACTTTAAATACTTTTTAAGCCCCCGCAGACACCCTGGTTTAAGCATAAGTGTTCCGTTGGCAGTAAACATCTTATTTTATTAAGTATAATCATTTAAAGACAAGTTTTGAAACCAAGATGGCACACATTCTTTTCAAACAGTCTTTTATTCAAAGTGGCTTCGACAAAAAGTTCTTATCGAGTTCCAATTGTGACCTGCCACACTCTGATCAGGTTGTCGGTGTAACCAGCAAACAGGGTCTGTGAAGAAAAAGGGATAGCAAAACATTGAATAAAACCAATTGATTCTGAAATACTTTAGAAAACTTTTTTAAATAAAAAATAATGTGTTTTAAGTTCCCCTCATAATTGCAGGGATGTCTTCATGCGACATCAGAGTAAAAAGTGAATAGTTATAATCACCAGGGAGTAAACACGAAAACCTGCTATTAGTGAGAGCCACTAACAGACAAAGAGACACGAGTACCAGAAAGGTGCTACAGAGCGAGTGTTGTACCTGTCCATCAGCAGACCATGCCAGGCAAGTACACTGTGGGGGTTCAGCCTTGCTGTTGGTGCTGATCACTTCCTGTCTCAGCTCATCCACAATGATCTTGCCCTCCAGATCCTTGAAAAGAAAAACAGGAAGAGAAATGAGTAACAGCTCAGAAGTAACAACCAATAAATGAGAAGTTAATGCATCAAATTACACAATGCACACATTTGTCCAGAATAGAGCTCAGAAACAGCCTCTTTATCATCAAATAATACAGTTGGCATTGGAAGTTTCATCACCGCCTGTCACTTTTAATAAGGGACCATATACTGCTACTAAGGATGATATCTTTTACCCAGATCTTGATACTGGGGCCAGTGGCGGCACACAGCCAGTAACGGTTGGGGCTGAAGCAGAGGGCGTTGATGGTGTCTCCGCTGTCCAGGGTGTAGAGGTGCTTGCCCTCATTCAGGTCCCAGAGCATGGCCTGGCCGTCCTACAAGGAAAGATAATGGATACAACAACCATATTTATAAACATTGTAGATTACTAGGATATTTAAATACATAACAGCTTAAGTTTTGCATATTTATCTTTAGCATGAACACAATGATCTTTTTACCTGCAGGTAACACTCAGAAACAGCCTCTTTATCATCAATGTTAAACAGATACTTTTGATGTTTTCATCACTGCTGAAACCGGCAGGTACACTGAATGGTGCTTCAGTTGATTTTAAATTGCTCGAGATATGTGGGAACTCAATCTGGGGCAGTCTAGAATTGAAAAGTTGATTTCTTACCCTTCCACCGGATGCACACAGGGAGCCATCAGGAGACACAGTCACTGTGTTCAGGAAGCCAGTGTGGCCGATGTGGTTGGTCTTCAGCTTGCAGTTGGCCAGGTTCCATACCTAGGAGCAAAGGATAGAAAGACTACATCACAACAATGGCAGTATAAAGATCATCAAAATATTTTCGAGTTTGCTCAACCAAAGCATTAGTGAGGTGGTCAGGTAATTCATGACACCTTTTCCAAATCATTGAGCAAACAAACTACTTTAGGTTTGTTGTTTTTAACCACAGTTGCAAGATAACTTAAGGCAAGTACTTGGCGGCAATGGCTGTTTATCAACTACTTTCAGCGTTAGTGTTTTCTAGTTCCCCTCATATTTGCAGGGATGCAATCATTGGACATCAGAGTTAAATGTGAATGTTTATAATCACTGGGGATGAAACACTAACAAACAGTTATTCTGGAGTAGTTCATTGTAAGATCTTAGGTGCAAATTCTTCCAAAGTATCTGTCCACACAACCTAGCTTTGGTTTGAATGCAAGGGTAGTTTAAAAAAAAGAAACATACCTTGACCATCTTGTCCCAGCCGCAGGAGACAATGATGGGGTTGCTGCTGTTGGGGGAGAAGCGCACGCATGACACCCACTCAGAGTGGCCCTCATCCTGCAAATAGAAGAGGCGCATAATATAATGTCAGTCACACACCGGGCTCTTTCAGAAAGATAGTCAGAAAGAAAGATAGTTGAGAAAATTGTGACTGAGTGAGCAGCACTTTCCCATTAATTTGAGGAAACGAAAGTGCAGTTTGTCTTTTCACATATGTCCAGATCAGAGCTCAGAAACAGCCTCTTTATCATCAAAAAAATACAGATGGCATTGAAAGTTTCATCACCGCCCTTTGAACTGTCACTTTCAATGAAGGGACCATATACTGCTACTAAGGATGAAATATTTTACCCAAATCTTGACACTGGGGCCAATGTCGGCACACAGCCAGTAACAGTTGGGGCAGTTTGTCTTTTCAACTAGTAGGGGCTGCATCATTTCAACTTCTTATTCAAATTAGAAGTAGGCCCTTCATTTGTAGCCTAATCCACTGAAATCTAGTTTCACTGATAGAAAAAGACAGAGCGGAAAGTTTACCTGGATGGTGTACTTGCAGACTCCAAGAGTGTTCCACAGCTTGATGGTCTTGTCCCGGGAGCCAGACACAATCTGACGGTTATCCGCAGAAAAGGCCACGCTCAACACATCCTTGGTGTGTCCAACAAATTGGCGGGTGGTGTTGCCGCTGAGGAAACATCACAGCAAACATCTTAGAACTCAAAATGTTGCATATTTAAGAAATTCAGAGATTAGCATTAGCAAAAACAGATGCAAGAACTTGCGGCAATGGCTGTTTATCAAATACTTTCAGCGTTAGTGTTTTCTAGTTCCCCTCATATTTGCAGGGATGCAATCATTGGACATCAGAGTTAAATGTGAATGTTTATAATCACTGGGGATGAAACACCAACACACTGTTCTTATGGTCTAGTTCATTGTAAGATCTTAGGTGCAAATTCTTCTAAAGTATCTGTCCACACAACCTAGCTTTGGTTTGAATGCATTTGAATAGTAAAAGGAATGAATTGATGCGAAAAATAGTTCAAATTAACATGTTGACACAAAGCACTTGTCATTCCTTATGCCAAGCTTCGCCAACATAGGTCAGGAGTTTTAATACATCTACTTGTCACATGGTTTGATTACCATGGCTTTGAAAGGGGTAATTTAGAAACATAAAAAACTAGCTCTGCTTCCTTAACGGTTATAAACAAAGAATTTATGCAGAAAGGAACCTGCTTTCCTGTTAAACTTTCACCTGGACACAGAAAGAAACCATCCACAGTAAGCAGTTTAACACTATCAACCCCCCCCCCCCCAAAAAATAACACGTTTCAGTCCCTGCACTCACTTGGTCAGATCCCACAGGCGGAGGCTGCCATCCCAGGCACCGGACAGGGCAAACTGTCCATCTGAGGAGATGACCACATCACTTACAAAGTGAGAGTGGCCCAACAAGGAGCGCTGGGGGATGCCATAGTTGGTTTCATCACGGGTCAGCTTCCACATGATGATGGACTTGTCTGTAAAACAAACAAATGATATACTTTAACTCAGTTTTCATAGTGCAACAGCTGATATTGACATGACCATTAAGTGTTAGCATTGTGCAAATGACTTTACAATGCAAGCTGTCAAACATTTACTCAACAGTTTGCAGACTCTACGAAGGTTAGGAGCCGGTTTTGGAAGATTCACACATTTGAGCCTGTATCGACACTTGGTGTGTTATTACACGTGTCGCAGATGTAATGTAGGCTAGTTTACAGATGACGCTAGGTGGTGTTAGCTAGTTCGGCTAACCGGTGTATTTCTATGTAGAGACGATTTTGTTAAGGTAAAATAAAGCTCCCGAACATTGCGTGCATTAGTGGCTGTTCAAGTATTTTTCATGTGTCACTCACGGTTATTTTTTCCTTTTTCGTACGTTACAGCGGTAAGTCAACTTGCTGGCTAATGCTAACCTAGCCATGTTGGCAAAGCTGGCGGGGGAAGCCTCACCTCGGGACGCCGACAGAATCATGTCGGGATACTGGGGCGTCGTGGCAATCTGGGTGACCCATCCACTGTGCCCCTTAAGGGTACCCCTCACTGTCATCTGCTCGGTCATTTTGGCGAGTTTCGATGGTGCCTTTTACAAGGATGGAATCGGATTTCTCTGAGATCCAGAAAAACCTAGGTCCTCATCGCATCTGGGCACAGAGGAAAAGGAAGCTCAGACCCGGATCCAAAAACTATGAGGGGTGAGAATCGCGCAAAGGATTCTGGGATATGTGTACTTTATACTTTTTCCGGTCACAATGACTACAAAAAAAGTAGTGGAAAGCTCCCCCTATCTTGCGTTTTAACAACACGGGTTTCTTTTTTATTTATATTATCGATTACATACCCAAAATCACTTTACATACACACCATTCTTGTTATTAATGCATTGTTAGATACCAGCTTTATGTGGCAAAATATTAGGGAAATAATTCCTATTAAAATGCAAAAGCAATTTAATATCCTTTATATAGTTTGATATTCGTCTGCAATATAAATATATAACAATCCCATGAGGGTTAATGAATATACCTTTTCCATCAACTTAATAGTCATAAAACATTGCAGCACAATTTAAAACGTGCTATTATTTAAGATCAAATCAAAAACATGAAATTCAGAGATGCTGTAAACAATTTAAATGGAGGCCTTTGTTCCATTGTTCCCTTCCTCATCAACTGCAAACAATCCTCCTCACATGTTATTTAGTCTTAAGAAACAATGAGCTCATTCAAATGTTACAATGGAGGACAGATGACAATGATTTGTGTAACTGTATTTAGTTTGATACAATTTGTTGACAAAAGTGGACGCTTCATTGGCATAATGGGTAACACACCAATATCTGTCCTCCTTATGGTTTTAAGAAACACATTTAGAGAGAGGAAACTTTCCACTAGAGATATTATAAGTTACCGAATTGCTGTTTTAATTTGATGCTTCCACAGGGTGTCAGTGTTTAACAGCAACCTTAAAATTGGGATTGATCAACGCCTTTAGCAGAATGCATCCGATTAACTTCATGGCTACTTTTTCTGGATTATTCTGAATTTAGCATTTGTTATTTCTAAATTCAGTATTAATTTATACTGAACATTTTGATGTAAGATCTTATTATTTAGATATATTATCATAACATTTAGTACAGACAGATGTTCCCCCACAGGATAATATAAAACATTCAGTCAGTGATGCCTCACATTTCCAATATCGCTACCATGAGGTCAAAATTGTAATGCTTTTGGTTTGTAGCCAAATACTTGCAAAACATCTGATACATCAGCCTTACAATAGGTGTAATCTGTGTCTGTATACCGGGTTTGAACAAGTGTATATTTAAAAAGGTTGTTTAACTTTCAGAATTGTTGCTCTCTTTTCTCTGTCAATCATAGTCTGGCAAGAGTCTGAGGAAACCTGCTGTCCCTTAAATGATTCATGCAGTGGATTCATACAAGGATATAGCCTTTCATTATGGTGTGATGGATTATTATTGTAATTTGCATCCTTGTGTTGATATGTTTAAAGGTCCCCTATTATACTGTTTTTCATTACTTTATTATAGGTCTCAGATATATGCAAAACATGTCTCTGAAGTGTTTGGCTCGAAATACCAAACAGATCATGCATTGTAGCATCCCATAAACCCCTCTGTTTCAGCCCTGTTTCAAAAGTGTTGATTCTGTGTCTGTTACTTTAGATGAAAATAAGGTGCCACTCCCAACGCCCCTCTGAGAGATATCTGGTTAAAAAGAACACAATAGGCGCTTTCACACCGGTGTACTTTCCCCCGTACTTTTCCCTTTTAGGCCCCGCTCACACGGGACCGTTTGCGTTTATGCACAGTATGCATATTCAAAAAAGTCTTCCGTTCACATGCATTTGTTTCATTTAACGTGTCTGTTCAAACGAGGCCGCTGGAAACGCTGTAGTACATATGCCGGGACTGTAAGTGGCGCTGTAACTTCCGCCAAAATACACCAAAAGCCGCGAAGAAGAGCAGCCCGAGCAGCCCCGCTGCAATGTTGCCATGGCTACCCTTCTGTTTAAGCCCCGCGGTGTATTTAGCAACATGTAGTTCATGTAATTCTCCATGTCCACTTGTTGCTGATGGTTGTGGTAGAGGAGCTGTAGATTTTGCACTAATATCTGTAGCATGGTCAGTAGCAGTAGCACTAGCAGTAGCTACTGACAGGAGGAAGTGTGTGTGGCGATTGCTGGTATTCAGCGGGATATAGTCATTTCCTCAGCATATGGATAAATGCAACGGGGAAGTTAACTGAAAGAAACCGAACCTGTGGATATTGCATCGACCGACCAAGAAGCACGTCTCTGTGGAGAGGACGGCTCAGAAAGAGAGATATTCTCTACAAACACCGGGTGAGATCGCACCTTTGTCAATATAATGGATCAATGCATGAAATCTGACTCTGTTTATTTAGTTTAAGGAGTATATTGGGCGTTAACAATTCTGGTTTGCCTTTTATAATATTATTTCATTCAAGAACCCCTTGTGCGTTTAATTAACACAGCTATTTTTGATAGTTGCTACAGCAGTGAGCAGGAGAGGTGGGGAGAGGTGGGGCTATCGCAATTTTTTCAGGAAATATTCGTATAGAGGTGATTACACGGACTCGGTTGACCCCCCAGAGCGTTTCGTTTGCAAATCTATCCACCTTGGGACCCGTTATCGTTTGTGGGGTCAGTTTCTATCGGCCTCGTGTAAATAATAGGGCTATACGCACGCGAAACTATGCAGATACAAGCAGTTTTCTCCTCGTGTAAACGGCGCCTTAGTTCCGATAGTTCCTGGGATTTTGCGTTCACACCAAAAAGAGAACTTAGTTCATGAGAACTTTTCCCCCCTTTTCAGTCCCTGCTAGAGAGCAGGTACTTTCCTGGGGAGAAGAAAGTTCAAATTTCTGATTGGCTGGGCAAATTGCAAACCACGCCCCGTAAAACTCAGAAAAGTTTTGTGAAGCCGCCATTGTATTTGCTGGCATTAGCATTATTAGCATTAGCATTAGCCCAGCGCACCAACGGAGAGAGAATAACTTATGGCAACACAAAAAAAAACATGGGAGCGGTGGAGTGATGAGGAGGTGTCGGCGTTCTGGCGATTTATTCGGAAGGCTTCAGTAGAAGCTGCTGGGAGTCCCAGCAGCTTCTACTGAAGCCAGTCCCCAACTCCGGGGACTTTGGGCGGCAGTATACGCCGTGAAGTTGTTTGCGGCCCTCCAGTAAACCCAAAGCAGAAGAAGAAGTGACGTCAGCGGCTTAATTTGCCTAATCTTCCCTCAGGGACTTATTCCGGTGTGAACGCGATCTGCTCTTTAGTTCCATGGGGGAACTAAGTGCTGGGAACTAAGTGCTGGGAACTAAGTACGGCAAAGTACTTGGTGTTAAAGCGGCTATTGGTGCTCTAGGAGGAGATTCAGGTGATAAGGTGGGGGGTGTTACCTTGGTTGGTTATTGGCTAATGGTTACACAAGCCAAAACATTTGTTATGACATCATAAAGTGGCCAAAATCTGATCAGTTCTTTTTCAGACAGGTTTTAATATAAATGGATCAGGACAGAAAGTGAGCGAATCTTTTTTCATTAAACTTTCAGAATCTCTTTACACAGAGTAAACATGTTTATGTGTAAAAGACATGAAAAAGTGGATTTTGCATAATAGGTGACCTTTAAAGGACATACATATCTTTAATTTACGGGATATGAGTTCTGTTATTGCTCTTTTTTAATAGTACTGTATTAATTTGTTTCTTTTAATTATCAATATTTTCAATTTGAAAGCTTATGCTTTTTTTTCCTTCTCTCTGAACAAAGCAATTTCTTCCTGGATGTTAAAACGCAGGTTACTAATCTAAAAAATGACGTGCCTTTGTGTTATGTCATTACAGTTTTTATAGATGTAATATGGAGTAGGATCGGATAGACATCTAGATGATGTATTAATCCTAAAAGAATGAAACTGAATAATTTTACATGATTATGTTTTATTGGAAGAAACATCATACAACTGGAGATTTACCTTCAGTCTACCTGTTTAGTTGACCAGATTTTATGTTATACATTTTTGAACAAGTAATTACAAAAATAGCTTAATTCTTTTACAACCAAATACACCACCAAAAAACATTCTCACAGTCAAGTTTATACTGTGATATATGACTTGCTAAAACACCAAACTGTATTCAGACACTGTGCCATTTACTGACTCCATTAAGCCTTCCAACTGAAATTGATAGAATCTGCGTAAGAAATAAAAAACATATGATTATGTTAAGTGACAGAAAACCTTCAGCTTCCAGTGAAATAATGCTAAGAACTGTGTGGTTTACAGTTAAAATATCCAGCTTTCAATACAAATTCTCAAACATTTTGTATATGTCAGCATTTCTATTTTAACTTTATGATATACAACTCATGTACACACTTTGGTTTTTAAAGAAAGGATTTCTAGAATACCTTTAGCCTTAATAAATGACTGCTGCAGCATAGGTTAAATATGTGATGTAATTATCCTTCTTAATAACCCTTCTAAAGTGAAAAGATTTAGTGGGACATTACAACATATGTGTCCCACTGATAAGGAAATTGCCTTGTGTGATGTTGGTAATTCAACGTTACAATTTTCAGGCATACTGCAAGGGAATCTGTGCAAAAATAAACTAAACGTTTAATGTCAAAGAGGATGTCAGAAATAAAAATGTACTCCCTGGATTAAGAAGGATCTGAATCCGCACTCATTGCACTACAATGTGGTTGTGTATTTGAATTAGCAATGTTTAGCAGAATGTACGTTGTTTGTGAATAAAAGTATTAGACCAGTAAAACATTCAGATTATTCATATTCGAATATTTATGCTGTAAATGATTGCTATATTTCATGTCTAGTGCTCAACCAGAATATATATACATATATATCTGAATGCCATTCATGTTGTATCAAAAAGTACAACTAAAATCAATGCAGAAAATACAGATTTCCACTATAAACATAAACACATGTTTCCGCTTATATGTATGGATTTATGTCCAAGTACCAAACAGAACCAAATAATGATTCCATGTAATAACTAACCTGTATACATGTAGCCTAATATTTGGAAATGGTACATTAGTCAACCGCAAGTACAATTTATTTGTTCCTATGTTCAACATTTCTTTAAGCAAAGATCAATGTGTAACTGGATATGTGTGGATATGGAGCTTTAAATTGGTACATTAAAGTACTTAAACACCAAGAAAGTATTCCATCTGAGAAAAATGTATTACAAAGACCAAGACACACCATTAAAAGTCATCTGATAGTAAAGACCAACACTTTTTGTGATAAATGAATTAAAAACACACACAAAATTCAGTATAACTGACAGTTATAAACCGTCGTCCTAAGATGTACTGCTAAATAAAATGAATAGTTACAAACAACAATGGTGGCGAATACATTTGATTCAAATTCCTCAAAGTCTGTTAGTCCTTCAGTTCAAATGACTTACATTGATTCAAAAATATCAAACAAATAACACACATTTAAGTCAGCAGCAAGAACATACATTGTTGTCCAGGTCAAACTGGCAACAGTAATTAAACATGTCTCCATCAGTGATTAAATGATAACGATCAGTCAAAAATGAATCAGTTACACTGAAAATTATTAAGAAAAATAATTTGATTGGCAATCATTTGTCAAAGCAACTGAAACACTGATTTATCACGAATACTGAAAATGGTTCCTTGAAATCTGGCCTTGAAGTTACATTGTTTAAAAAAAAAAATGGCACCGACAGGAATGCAAAATGTAACTGGACAAGAATAGGTAAGAATATAATATAATAAAACAAAACAAAACAAAACACCACACACAAAAGTGTAAGCCATACATTTCTCTGACTTTTCTGAGTGGCCTGTTAAAATGGAAAGATTATTAAAGACTGCTTATTGCAAATGAAATTAATCTACTGTCGTTGGAGGTTTCAATGAGGGATCACAAGTTATACAAGCTGTCAGGATGCTAAACAACACTCTGTCTTGCTATGATCATGCATTTAATAAGTGGAAACCTTAAAAGAGCCATACACAAAATCACCACAACTTGTTCATGTATCTGTGCAGTAAATCCTTCCTTATGTGCCATTGACGTCAGTGACTCCCAAGTAACTTTGACTGGAAGTCATTGAAGCTATTGTGCAACATCATCAGCCACAGGTGTGTCTTTACTTCTCAGGATGAATGTGGAAATGCAGGTTTCTCTGTCGCCCCCTCCTGGAGACTTTCCATATCAGAGGATCTGAGTGTTCAGGATGACACTGAGGCATCGCTCTGCTTAATAAAGGCCAGTGTGCCCCTTGTGTGCTCTCTGCCCGTCTACGTGTCCTTTCTCCACCAGGCCCGCACCCCTTCAGGGCTGAGAGAGACGCTTGCGTTTGAGCTTCTGTTTCGCCATTTCCTCCTTATTTGAAAACAGAGAGAGGAGAATACTGACCCATATCTGTTACTCCCAAAGAGATCTGTCCATCCATCCATACATCCGTGAGAGTGGGTGAGTGCACACACCGTACAGCGTTCATGATTACAATCAGGCAGCAAGTCAGGCTTTGTTAGTAAGGCCACTAGACTGTTAAGGCACTTCATCTCTGTCCTCTGGACTGTCCTTCAAAGTAAGAGTCCGACTGACAGTTCAGTTTCTTCTCTTCAAAACTATAGCTGCATTCTCAACACGGGACCTCTAGAGTTTAAAAAAAAAAGTTTTCATAATACTGTAGACTCAGAAATGTCCTTGTTAAAAAAATCTCAATATATTATATGAAACGTTTTACAAAAAAAAAAAAAAATGGGAAAAAAGGGAGCGGGTTGTTGTTGTAATTGCAATATATACCATATCAATATGTACAGATTCCATGCTGCTGGTTAGTCATCACTGCAAAAGAAGAATAGTTGAGATCATATTAAAATCCACACATAGTTATTAATTGAAAGCACTCATGCTCTATACTTACAAAATGCCCCTGTATCAAATCAGAGTCAAGCAATTAATTTCATTCTGACAATCTATGAGTAATATTATTGTTGTACATTGTTATATTTTTTACTATTTCCTGACTATGTCAGCTGGTGTCTCATAATACAAAGCAAACCATTAATTAATTACTTACTTAACTACTTAAGTAAACACTATGCTTAAAATAAAAGTTAGATCTCTTGACCCTCACCTTGTGCCAGCAGCCTGGTATGGGCAGCCCGTCCTGTCCCTGGAAAGAGAACAGCAGGGGAATGTTACCAAGCAAGACAAATCATGTGATGCCTTCTTTAACACACCTTACAGACCTGCAGATTCAAATATCAGAGACAATTGTAATAATGTCTAATGTGTGAACTCCCTTTCAGCAAACTGAATAAAAGAAACCAAAGGTGGAAGATTCTATCAAATTCATAAAGACAAACGAAAAGAGAATAACTCAGTGTTTTTCCTACAATGTAAAGTCTGAAGAAGGAACTTTTTTGATTACATTCTAATCAAGTCAATTCTTAGTAGCCTTACAGTATGTGGAGCATTTTGGATGAGATAATTATATGTCTTTTAAATGCAGGCGTACAACCAGCAGCTGGTTAGCTAAGACTAGCATATAGACTGTAAACAGAAGGGAACAGCCGAGCTAGCACCTAAACATGATAACATGTCAAATGTGTAACTAAAACAAACTGGCTGCAGCCTTGTAATTTATCAGGCGGCTTTGAAAGTGGTATAGGTGCTCAAATCTAACTCTACATCAGAAAGCTAAGCAAATGTTAGTACACCTGCGTTCTTTGGCCAGTTCAAATAATGTTTGATTTTTGTAACCTAGCATCTTCCATCTCTTCATTACACAAATCAGACGCACAATGTCCAATCAAATAGATAGAATAGAAATATCCAGTATAGACATGTATAACAGAGTTTGACAGATAAAAAGACAGGAAACAAAGTGCTTTAACAGAAAATAGCAAACAGAAGATGTATACATAGGGATGCAAAAGGAGGAGAAAAGGAGGCAGAGGTACTGTACCACAGGACAGGGGGCCTCAGGGCCAGAAGGAGGAGGAGGAGGAGGTGGAGGGGGAGAAACACCTTTAGTCTCACCACAACCCTGTCAGCAAGAGCCAGTCACACATTCACAGCATTGAGGAGGAAACTCAGAGAAACACAAGTGACAGAAACAGTGCTGAGAGAGTAGAAAAGGGAAATACTGTTCAAAGTGAGAGGAAAGTTGAGTTCATGAATTCATTAATATGAGGAGTATTACAGTGTGTGTGTGTGTGTGTGTATATGTGGAGGTGACATACCACAGGACAAGGCTGGTCCAGGCCTGGAGGACCCTGCTCTCCCTTCTGGCCCTTTAGTCCTCTCTTTCCCACTGATCCCCTGTCACCCTGTGCAGAGAAAAACAATATTGAATTTTGTGTGTTTTGATGAAGAAAATTATGAAATGTTTTTCTTCGGCGGTCTGTACAAACCTTGTCTCCTCTTTCCCCTCGATCACCCTTGCCTCCCATCAGACCTGGGAAACCCTGGACAAAGAAGCACAAATAGGTCAGGAGAAAGCTGATCACTTGACACACTTTAAAGTAAATTAGAAATGTCAAGATAGAAATACCAAAAGAAGAACTCACATCTAGTCCAGGCTCTCCTGTTCTGCCCTGTGAACAAAGATCGACACATTTAATCATGATGTAATGGAAGACAGTGAAAATATTTAGTAAACACATTGTGGAGGTGATCGGGTGCTTACTTTTTCTCCTTTTGAACCTGGAAGGCCCACTAACCCTGTAGACCCACTTAGTCCCATGGGACCATCTAATCCCTGCAGGTAAAGGCAATTATTATCACTGTATCATGTCCATGTATGTTAGGTTTTATTTAGCTTAAAATGTATCACTTACTTTGGGGCCAGGAGCACCATAATCCCCCTGCTCTCCCTTCATCCCGTATCCAGGCTCACCCTGCATTAGAAAGACAGCAACACTGAGCACCAAACAACATGTCAAACCTTCCACCTCTCACTACTGTCTGAAGATGCAGGGTCTATCAGTCTTACCTTAGGACCGGGCATACCATGCAACCCCTGAAAAACATAGAGTACTATCAGTTTAACAGGTGCAGACAACACACTTGACATGAAACCTTTCTAACTGGAGAGTGATAACTAGTGCTCACCATGGATCCAGGGGCCCCGGGAATTCCTGGTGGGCCAGGTGGGCCCGGCTGTGAAATCATCTGAACCTGAGCCCCATGGAAATGAGAAGATTCGGAGATAAGATAACAATACATATAAATAAATCTACGGTGAGGGAATAAATAGGCACATTTAAACTGCCTCAGAGGAGGGTAGATGTTTTTTGTCAATTTACAAAAGCTAGTTATTTCTTTATGTGCTAGCAAATGTAAATAACAAATCTGAAAATGCATAATGTCAATGTCCTGTTGTTGACCCTTATGTGCTACACTGACAAAATGACACAAATGAGTGAAAGATGTATTGCATGTGTGTTTCACTAACCAGGTTGTCCTCTATCCTGCAGTCGCCCTTCTCTCCTTTATGACCGTCCATTCCCTAAACAAAAAATGAGAACAAATTCACTTCTATGTGCTTCTCACTGTTTGTGTATCAGAGAAACATGTTTACTCTCATTACTTACAGCAGGCCCAGAGAGCCCCATCTCCCCCTTCTCTCCTGTGTGGCCAGCTGGTCCCTCCTCACCTATGTCACCTTGAGGTCCCTGAAGGCAAAGAATGAAAAAAGACATATTCGTCTCTTTAAAAAAACATAAACAAAGAAAAGAAAAACGTTTTTAGCCTGTGTTTCATTTCCACACACCTTCTGTCCATCAAATCCTGCTGGCCCAGGTAAACCAAGCTCACCCTGGAAGACGACAAAGAGAGAGATTAACTTGTGATAATATGATATGGTTTTAACACAACATCCAAATACATTTTCAGTTAGCAATACAAATGGCAAGTGGAAGGGCACTGGTAGGATAATAGAGCCCTTTACCTTTTCCCCTGTTGGGCCTGAGGGTCCAGGTGGTCCAGGTGGGCCCTGCAAAGAGAAATACATTGAGCCAGTGATAAATATGCCTGGATAAACTTTAAGATGATATGACATATCAACGTATACATCCTGCTCCTGCAATAATGTTTTGACCACTTGAAGGCAGTATAGAGTTTGAATACAAAGGCACCACCTTTAACAGGGTAACATTGTTTGCAAACAGTTGCTTATTTAAACATCCTGCATCTATGGAGCAACTTTAACATTCCTTTGCGGGTTGGAAAGCAAAAGTCAGAAACTTGCTGTAAAGCTCCAGAGGGCTGAGGGGAACTGCAAATATCATTCTCTGTTGTTGACCTCTTTCACATACAAGTAGTCATGCAACCCATTGTAAACAAAAGTACTGCTTATAGTCCTCAAACAGTCAATAGACGTGTTGTATATGTTTAATCTGTTTATCACAATGGTGAAAACTATGAGAACTTATGAAACTTCAGCATGAGGCTTGAACTTGGGCCAACACAAGACAATACATCAAGGCGGATGGATTTCACAATGCAGGCCTGACAGTAAACAAAGCTGGTGATTTCTTTCTCTCGTTCACTCTGTTTGCTGATCACGACCAATTTGAAGCAATTTTATATTACAAAGATTATACTGAGTGTGGTTTGTGGTACACAATGATCTGGCATCATTTTCCATTCTGTTGATTGATTTGTTGCTCAATAAGACTGTTAAAGGAGGAGACAGTAATTGGTCATGTGACTTTATGTAACACTGCAATAGTCTTCCATGCTGGTTGAGTGACAGCCTCTTAAATTACGCTCCTTAATCTCTTCATCCACAATTTTACACTTGTAACCTCTCCCCTCTGAAGTCCATATTGAAGCCATAAAAAAAGGAACACATGTTGCCTCCCGGGTGTGTACATGCTGGTTCTTGCCCTTTTTCCAATTTCTAAATGTTTGTTTGTTTTAACTTTAAGCCACGGGAACCAATAGATGTTTACAAACAACTATTTGATCTGAGATATTCCATCAATGGAAAGTGAAGGCTTCTCATGCAAATAATGATACAAAAGCCGCAAGATGAATTGCAGTAAATAAGAAACCAATTTCAGCATGGTTTTTAACCAAATTCATCATCCCCTAAAATGTCACCACAGATTAAACCAATTTCGTTTTTCACACAAACAAGTGAATGGATCATAACACGAAGTGGGGGGCCAATGAGCATTCCCCGTTTCATAGACATAACTCCAGAGGAGACCTTGCGTGTTATTTGGTGCCAACTGATCCACGTTGGCAAGAAGCTTCTGATTATATCCCAGGTTGAAGTTTTCCCTAACTTCTCTATGACTAGACATGGTAGAGTCAAAAAGTCTTGCGTATGAGTGGGATGTGAAACTGAGACTGTGGTGTCTTTGAGGGGTATTTTCAATGCGTTCCCCTTGTGCACTCATATATGATATGAATGTATTGATTAAAAAAACACCATGCTGCCCTACAGGGAGTAAAAGCCTGTTTCGTGTGAGGCACTTTGGATACAGAGCGGGGAAACACACGCAACACAATGTAAACAAAGGCTGTTCATTATCTGCATGATTAAGCATGCTTCTTTAGGCTTGGTGTTATCTGATAAAAGAGCACAGCTGTACTATATTTGCTGGGGCTGTGCGTTTTATCCCAAATGAATAAACAAAAGAGCCTCGTAGAGTAACCCAGGACATTCTGCAACATGTGGCTCTCTATAGTGACATTCAATACATTTAAAGTATGTACATTACTTCTGGGACGATCATCAACAAACAAACAAACACTAATCCATTGGCTGAAGCAGGTGGGATAAGGTGCAGATGCACACAGGGGGTCTATGCATCATCACAGTTGTTAGGTATAGATCACTCCACTAAAACCATGCAGAAACAACAGCAGTTTACCGAAACACTGATGGTGTTGATAGCCTGTCAAGAAGAAATGGTGAGATATTTAGTTTTGGGGTTAAAAAATGTGTATCTTTACAAGCTACCATTTCTGGGCCTGTTGAAAGTTTTGCCTGATGCTTTACTTGAGCTTCAGTGATAAATGCCTGATGGTATAAACGATAAATCTGGTCTCATTGGCGCTTTGAAGTCACTCACCTGGAAAGCATCTAGAAGCTTCCCATTGAAGTCGATGATGTCTGAGGAGCCTGCGTCGCCTTTTTCACCAGGATAACCCTAACGAATTTACAGAGAAAAATGAATGGGATAAACATAAACAAAGGAAGTTCATCAAACAAGTGTTGGTAATGATTGGTGAATGATTTTAGAGGGCTAATACACATACCATCGATCCCAGTGGTCCTTGCTCTCCTATTTCTCCTTTGTCTCCCTGTTGGATCACACATATGGCATTGTTTTGTAAAAATCTCTAAGACAATAGACACCTAACTGTGAATAAATATTGTTATGACAAAGAAGAGTACACATTTTTGATGTAGGTATTTCCAAATGCCATTTAGTCTTTTACCCTAAATCCTTGAAGTCCATCCATGCCTCTTTCTCCTTTTTCTCCTGTACCTGCCTCGCCCTGTTTCACACACAACATTGAATGCCAATACATGAGAAGACAAATCCATCAAAAATACTCAGCGTGCAAGGTAAAATAACTGATGAGTAATGCTTTTCTCTACCTTCGCTCCTTGAGGACCCTGTGATCCTGGATACCCGGGCCCACCATCTTCTCCCTGTCAACAGAATCAATAAATGTCAAAATTACAAACTTTTTCTCACATGAAAATGCAATTAAGTTGAGAAAAGGTAAGAAATATTTTTAACGTACCGTCTTCCCAGGCGTTCCTTGTGGCCCCTGAAGCAGACATATATATATATATAGTTACAATAATTATCCAGAGAAAGAAAAATAATCACAGCAAACCTATAATATGAAGTGATGAACAACAATCTGAAGTGGATTTGAAGTAGACTCACCTCAACACCATCACGACCTGGAAACCCCTGAGGATGACAGAGAAGAAATGTTATAGTGTGTGATAATAAAAAAAACGACGTACTGTGCACTTTTCTTTTACTTTGATATAAACTGCCATGATGTGACATGGACTTAGGAAAAGACACACCATGGTTGAACCCCCACAGTTGTCTTTTTCTCCTATAAAAAAGGGAGTATAATTGCATATAGGCTCACATACAGAAATGATGATGTATTGACATTTCTTTCGTAAAGGACATTCAAGTTTACACTATGCTAGCAAAGATAAGAAAGGAAACACTAAAGCACACTTCCAAAGCATTTAGAGAATGTGATCAGTAATTATCATGGCTGCTATTTCGGAACATACGGGTCGTCTGGCTCAGTTAGGAACCTTACAAACAGAAAAACACTATTTCACCTCAGCCTTGGTCTGTTACATTTCCTTTAAAGATCAGACAACTTCAGCCTCTAGATGTCAGTGTTGAACAAGGCATGAGCGGCCCATGAACTCCAGTCTAGAAAGCACTTTTTCTGAGCCAGAGTAAACACAGACGGGCGACAAAGGAGAAACAAGATACAGATGCTTCCTCAGGCCACGAAGGCTCACTGAATGGTTACATATGCTACAGCCATCAGATCTCAATCTAATTTAACACCTGGGAGTTTTAGACTGAGGTGTTTGACAGCGCTCTTAACCACCATCATCAACACCCTAATTATGAAGACACTTTCTGCTGCTTTTCCTATGTGTCACCATCTATATATATATATATATATATATATATATATATATATATATATATAAAAAGGGTTATAATAGTTTATAATTTAGAATTATTTTATATTTTACTTTTTAATTCCATAGAAGTTTAGTTTTCAGAGTGAATATTTGCTTGTTTTAATTCTGCATGCTAAATACAACAGGTAGTAATTGTGAATTATTTTTAACTTAGCCCCATCTTCTGGAATGTCAAGTCCACAGTTGATGGAGAATTACGTGTCATTTTTTCCAATTGTACCGATTTCTTATAGCAAAGAGAAAAAGTAAAATGAAATTAGTTGTTGTTCATTTCAATAGTTTTTTAACAACTAAAGATTTTAAATACGTTTTCTTAAAGTATATTGTTTTAGTTTTCAATAATAACCCTGCACTGGAGCTCTGGAAAGTTCTCAGTGAATGATAAGTGATTAAGCCCCTCCCTCCTCCCAACACAAACTCTAAGAGAGTATTGCATGTCCTCTTTCTGGCATCTGTCCATCAGTGATTCGGCTTACTTAGGTAAACTGACCTATCACGGCTTTGAGCGGGCCAGGTGGACGTGTGTGTGGAGCAACATCTGTTATGAAGTCATCCATAGCAGAGACAGCTCTCTTACTCTCCCTCTCTCACACCTCCCGCTATCAAGCAGTTGTGTTTACTTTCACTGAGTGCACTGCAATAAATGCATGATATAAATTGCAGTGTATAATAAGCCTTCCACACTGTCCTCATATTTTACAATAATGTGCAAAACTATTTAGATGTGCAGCGGCATGTTTTTATTCCTCCTGCTCTCTGCCAGCACATACACATTGTCATCCTGATCCATCTACTGCTATATGTTTTTCTTCTATTTCCATCCTCAGCTGCTTCAGCCGCTTCTTATCCTCTTTTTTAACCCTACACATCTTTTGATCTGTCTTCAACAGCAGCGGGAAATAAATCGTCTTTGCAAATCATTTTTAGCACTTCTTTTATCTTCAGTGCAGAAGAGTATGGATGAAGAGCGATCTGGATGGCAGATACATTTCAAAATAGTACATTCACTTCATGATATCTTGAATTTAGATGTGTTGAAGTAAAGCACATGTTATTTACCATTTCAGCAGTTTCAAATAAAAAACCCTTCAGACAGAAACTAGTTGCAAATTTCACTTTCCACTAGGTACAAACGAAGGCTTAGAGGACACCCACAGCCATGCTAACTGTCTCCTGCTCAGCTCACTCACACATCTGCACACAACATGGAGCCTCTTTTAGCGCCACCCTGCTTTATTTTGCTGTTATTGGTTTTGAATTGCCTTTAATCAACTTGGAGGAACCATTTGAAATTGGCTAGGTTACAAACAGTCCCCATCACTTCAACCTTTTCTGCTTTTAGTAATATGTTTGCGCTGTGCTGGCATTATCTTTTGTCAGTTCTGTGTAAGCTCACCACTCACCCACACTGAGACCGACATTTTTCACTTGAATCCCTTTGCTGTCCTGTGCCAGTTGAGTGTAACAGAGCATTCATTCCTTCATTTGGTTAAACAACAATAACCCTTATAGCCTATTTCTTTTTTCCATCTTACGACCACAGATCTAAGCTGACGCTGCATACAAGCTAAGCTCTGGAAAGCAGAAGTTAATTTTGAGAAACATAAACTGCCTCAGGCGAGTAGCACAACTATTGTTTGGTGAGACCAGCAAACTGACCATGAACTCGCTGCCGCAGAGCCGTATCTATTTCAGGGGTGCACAGCGACACAGTCGTGGTAGGAGGGTGGGAGAATCGGGGTGTGTTGGAGGACTTGTGGTCACTTTCTTACAGAAAACAGATGAGGCCAGGAGTATAGTTGCTATTCTGGGATCTTTTAGGTAAGCCACAGCACACTGGCAAACCCGGAAGAATGACAATATGGGATCACTGCAATTTACTGCATAGACCCTTTACCCCTTAATACCATAGTCTGTATAATACATGTTTATAAAAGCACATGTACACACAGAATACAAACATACATTTGCAAACTGTCCCACCCTGCGGTTGAACCCTACCAGGTCAGGTCGACTACTGAGGTGCTTTACGTGGCTTCATTCTATGTGGTGTAAGTTAGAGGATGAGGAAAAGGGAAATAATAATGGCAGAGGAGGATAATAACAGCAGTGGAGTGTGTGTGTGGGTGTGTGTGTGTGTGTGTGTGTGTTGGTGTGTATGCATTGTTTTGTTAAGTGGGTGTACATTTGGCACTTGTGGTGCTTGAGGTGAAGCTCTTACCGACTCTCCAGCAGGGCCACGTGGACCATCCTTGCCTGTGTTTCCAGGGGGGCCTCTGGGGCCGGGGGGGCCCGGAGGACCGGGAGGACCAGCGGCGCCAGCCTGGCCTTGGTCACCCTGATGAAAAAATAAATAAACAAACAATAATATGAGGACCATGGAAAAGCAAAACTTAATTTGAATAATAGCTCTATTTCTTTGACTGACTGTAGTCTAAAGCAATAGATGTTTGGGCCCATTGGCTGGCAGAAACAAAAACAATATCATTCACTTTTGAGTTGGGAGTAGTAAGCAAACAGAACAGGTTATTTACTCATCCACTGGGAAGGGAGCAACATTAAAGTAATTAGGATTCATTTGGTATTCAGCTAAGTCCAATATTTATTATTATTAGGGTTATTTTTGGTTTCTCCCAATTCTGAGAAAAAAACAACTTGCTTCCACATGTCTATCTGAGGTTTCGCGCTAGGCATACGGTCGGTTTATATGTTTTTTACAGGGTGAGTCAGACTGATAGTTATACGCAAAGTAAAACACAACCATGCTGACAAAATCACAACTGAAAACATCTGTTTATTTTATTAAAGTCTGTCACTACCTATTAAGGACATTTTCATCACTGCGTTAACATCTAACTGGGGACTCATGCACACAAAAGTAACCAATAATGCCCTAAAAGTCTTGCTCAACACACAAGGGGATGTAGGCTCAGTGTTGTCTTCTATACAATCACATGGTGACACTGCCTCTGCACCCTCTCCTCTCTGCAGACATGCAGTGCATTATGGTTTGCTTTAACAAAAGTAACTTGCATACACTTGGAAAAATATTGAACATAAAATCAATGAAATTAAACACGAGTTAGAAAGTATTGAAGATAGGAGCTGCATAGCTGATGATAACATGCATAAGAGAACATGGGTTAAAGTGTTAAAAGTGCACACATGCCTTAGTTGTGGTCTACCTTCAGAAAGCGTCTCTGAAAGCTACCGGACTGATCTCCAGTGATAAAGCCATGGTCATATCTGGGGAAGGCCAACTGAGATGCAAGAGTATAGCAGCAAGGACGAAAAGTAGAGACACAGCGAGAAAGAAAAAAGAAAGGAGAGGACATGGAGTGTGTTTGAGGACAAAAGAGAGGGAGAAGAAAAGAGAAAAAGTGAGTAAATATCCAAAACCTATAGTTATTAAGAGGTTGCAAATAAGGAGGGAAACATCTGCTGCAGGAAAAACCAGATGAGAGTTCAGCAGCCTCTGAAGCTGTAAGCCAAAAGAAAAAGCTCCAGAGGAGAGTCTTGCTCCTCTATCTGAAGGGAAAGTGACAGATCAGCAGCCGGACAGGTGACTGCTGGGAGGACTACGAAACAGGAAGCTCCGAAGAACAAACCTTGACGGTGAGAATCTGATTACTGTGCAGACCTGCATATGGGCTGTAGTTAGAAGGACCCTGAAGAGAGGAAGTGACAAAGGTGAGCAACTTTTTGTGTCATAGCAGTGTGGTTGAAAGGGGCTCAAGGTTTAAATATCCTCATAACAAGATAGATATACCTTTGATGAATTAACAAATTGTCTGTAAATGAAACAAACGCTTCAATAAAAAAAAAAAAACGAAAAAAAACTGAGACCTTTTCAGAAGCAATATCCTGTAACTCTCCCTCAAGCACTGTGGGTATTTTTTCTATTACATTTTCTCCCATCCGTCTCTTTGTGACCAAACATAACATTGGCTCTTTCCAGCCGACAGACTGTAACTGTGATGATTGTCTGTCAGGCTGAAAGGAGCAGAGTTGGTCTGCCACCACAGAGCTCGGAGCAATGTGTTGCTTCTCTGGTTGAGTTCCCTCTGACAACACAAGGAGGGATGGATGGGGAGAAGATCTAAGACAGGGGAGAGGGACTCAGAGATGCTAGCCTGCTCATGAGGTTTCTGTTAACAGGCCGCGGTCGGCGTTGGATAGCTGAGGTTTTTTCTCACACCGCAGACCCCTCCTCTTCCTCCTCTTGCCTATTCACTCCTCTCTCCCCACTGTCACATTCACTCATTCACACCGTTACCACCATGGAGACCACATACACAATGCTTCTTAAACATCTCATAAGAGAATAGGCTGTTTCACAGTGGGTTTTCCCTTTACCTTGTTCTCATCAGACTTTAAGCTGATACTAAGACAAACAGCCATTCAACCTTGGAGCCCTGTCTAACCATAGCTGTTTCTGTGGAGAACAGAGAAGGCCTTGGCTGGTGATCAAACTCCTATTTTGGCTCGTCTTTCAACACAGCCGCAAGATGAACCTAAACATGCATTAACTATGTCATGGATGTGACAGTATGGAGTTTGGTTATGGCTACCACCTTTATGCCATTCCACAAGAGGTTGTTTTGTAGAAATATGCTCCACACATACGTCGTTCTGTGACTTCTGATTGTTCTTTATCACCCCTGTTATCCTGTGTTTCGAATCTGATCTGGGACCAGATTCAACCTGACAAATGCACTGAAAATGACGGATTGACAGGAAGTCACATTGGCAGAGATTCATTGCCACTTCCTGTTTTTCACACGTTTCCTCTCATCCGTTGTCAGAGTTCAGAGGTGAATCAGCGTTCAATGTTGAGTTCGGGGCAGGTTGATGAATGAGCATACATATTGAGGATTTACTCCCACCACCTTTTATCTGCTCAACTTCACTAGGCTTTGATTCATAGCCGTTCGGAAAGTCATGTTTTAAAGATTCAGCAACCAACAGTTTTTCATTTGCTAACCTACAGTATCTATGAAAATGTACTCCAGTGCCAAACCTCATTCATAAATACAGTAGTTTTAGGAGCTGCAGGGTTTGTTTTGAACCAACTATGTGTCTCTAAGCAATGCTCTGAGGTTTTTCAGCTGCAGACTTATCCAAGGACATCCAAGCTCCAGAAGTCTTGTCCAAATGTAATATTTTCCATTTGGAAGAAGTTTGCAAAGCAGAATGCCAAAAATATGTAATCTTGCACCAACTAGATCTAGGTAGATGTAGCACTTATCTACATTTGCTGAGTGTATCTAAACATACAGTATATATCTAAATATATCTGGCTTCATACAAAGTGAAAGTGAGCTCGATATACATCATCAAACATAATAATTATTTGCATTGATACAACAATCCAAAAACCTAAAGTTAATCAATTAGAAGACCAAGATAAATGAACTCATTTTCATGGAAGCCTTTTCATGTTTACTTTAAAAGAAAATTGCGTTTAAAGTGATCAAAATGACTAAACGATCACTTCAGTTCTACAGGAAAATTAGAAAAATTACACACAAGACCATGAAAATAAAATGTTTTTGATCTTGGGCACAAACCCCAAATTATGCAAAGATGACCTCAGTAGCGACATTTATTTTCCGTGTGAGGAAGTGTGACCTTGACCTTGTTTGAATTCGAAACATAATCACACAAATTTGAAAAAAAAAGCATTCAGGGGTCATTGGGTACATGCCTTCTTCAAAGAATCCAAGCCGCTTACCATGTAAAGAACAGGGGGCTTATTTCAAAACCACATTGAATGAAATAGGAGATAATTACACAGATCTCATAGTGTGCAGAATGATATCAAATGAAAAGACAACACCGTAACATGGACCAGATGCAGAGCAAGGTTCCTCTGTAATATAAAAAAACATAGTTTGGTAGAGACTAGATGGCAGCTTTGGCTCACCGCCCCAACCATTGGGTTTTGATGGTGACATTTAAGTATTTCCATCGTTTTTTAATATCATCATTTTTCATCTCCGGCTTTGGCGATGCGGGCAACTCAAACCTCATGATAGGAGCAGGACTATGTTGTTGCTGGGGAAGCGGCACTTTTCTTTTGAATTAATGAAAGCCTTGAGTGTTAAATGTTATGTGGGAAGAACAAAATGTGCCAAAACTTGTGATCAGTAATGTTTTCTTTCAAATGTTTTTATGTCTGTTTGCACGAGCACAATGTCCCCCTATTGTGATTACAAGTTAATGATAAGTAGTTCCACAAATATTATTAAAACTTCTTTGATTTCCAAATTGTGATGGTCTGGTTCTCCTAAAAGCTGCACATGTTCCCTGGGTTGGCGTAGGTTTCCAGGGTATCAATCTTTCTATCTTAATCTTGGCAAGATGTGAAATTGTGTATTTTTCCTTAAAAATAAATGGCTTTTGATATTCAGAAAAAGGTATAATGTACATTCTTGTTACATTTAGTACTTTTAATAACAAGATGTAAAGGAAAACAGCAAAGAAAGAAACTTCAACTTTTTCATTTCTTTCATAAAAAGTGCATGTCAAGTGACCCCAAAAAAGGCAGTGGGAATCAGAAAAGGAGATACAGTATGACCGAAAACAAGAAACTTTAAGGATGATTTCCAGTAATGGAAGCTCCTTTTTTAAATTGCAAAGATCTGCTGAGGAACAAAACAGGAAAGGCCTTTTCAGCCAGCTCAGCCGTAGTGAACGAATATCTTCTAAAACACTCATAAAAGCACATCGTTTCCCCTTCTCAGGCAAAAAACAGAAAGCATGACTTACCCTTGGCCCAACGTCTCCTTGGTCACCCTGTGAGAAAAACAGGAAAATAATAACCGTCAGCAGTCATTACCACCGCATATGCAAACAGGAGGAAGCATGTAAAACACTGCTACTATAGATAAGCTGTGACAGACAGGCTTAAAACATAAGACTTGTGTACAGACAGGAAGAGAATCAAAGGTCATCTGTACCCGAGCCATCCCAGGAAGTCAACATTTACTGCATAAATCATTTGACAGGCTACAATTGAGATCATCTGACAGGACGTGATGAAATTAGAAGTGGGATTTTGTTTCATGATCTCATCACAGGCCTAGCATGGTAACATGAAAAGAGCCAATTATCCAAACCTAAGCATCACCCGTAATTGACACGCTCATCAGACTGAATCCAGCTCTGACAGATACTGTTTACTTCTGTTGTATTGTGGTTGTGCTTATCTGGACAATTTCAGTTTGAGTGCAAAAACGTACACATGCAAAGTTACCCATCGGTGTGTACACAAATGACCACAAGCATGAGCTATTACAGTCGCTCACATCTCAGGCTGGGCAGAGGTTCACAGAGCGGCAAAACATCTGGCTATCATCGAGCACTGTGGAAGGCCTGTTGGCCTGTAAACCTGTATAGCGCTCCTTGACGTGAGAATGTGAGAAGACATACGAGCTTCTACATAACTAAATGTAATCTATGGATTGTTTGATGGACGTGCAGTGAAAGCGTTAACGTGGGAGGGCGATGCAGAGAACACCTGTCAGGTGTTTGCAAGTGTGTGTGAAGCTCTCCGCCTGTGACAAAGAAAAACATCCATGCTATGCATTGACTTGTCTGGCAGGGTTGTGGAAGCATACCTTATCTCCCTTGGGTCCGGCTGGTCCCTGTATGAAGGAGGAGATAATCGGAGACAGTTGGTCAACATAAATCAGTTATCATATCAGAAATGTATATCATAAAACCGTTTGTCTTCAACTGGCTGCTACCAGGAAGCATTCAATCAATTGGGAAGGCAAGTAAGTAATACCACTTAATGCAGCCGTGCCATGGAGACTGTTTAATAACAAGTCACTTCGTATGTGTATTTTGTAAATTGTGTTAAAAAAAAACACATGCATACTTCTTAGTTAACATTAAGCTGTCTTTGGTTCTTTTCTGCCGTAACACATTTCAATTTCCACTCTGTGGGACGAATAAAGGTATTCTGATTCTTTCTGAGCGCATTTCACAAACGTTAACTAAAAACCCGGTCTGCAGGCTGTGCTCATGTGAAGTAGTTGAGATGCTGACACACAGTGACTCTGTGATATCGTCTCATGAACACCAGAGCCACAGATGATCTGATCCCGCCAGTTGGTTTATTTGTGCCTTTTCCATCTCTTAGTCTGCCGGACTCAGCGGCACAAGAACCCAAAATGTGGCGGCATTACAGACTAGAGCCTGGCAGCGAGGACTACATGGACTCCTGCTACTGTCTCTGACTCTGACCTTAGCCCATGTCTCTCTTAAAGTGACTACAGTGAGCAGACCTAACCTCTTACAACCCAATCACCCTTTTCACGTCTTTGTTCTCTAAACTGTCTATTCTTTTCACTCACTCCATACTGTATTTCACTCACTCCTCCTGCTTTCATTCAGCCTCTAAATCTGCCATGCAATCTGGCGTGAAGAATCCCTTTTCTGATTTGTTCCCCCTTTCCTCACCTCTTCTCTGTCTGGTAGACATTTTGTCTGAACTGGAGCAGTAATTGTGTTCAGGAGTACTGAAGAGGGGGGGGGGGGGGGGGGCCTGGTGCAGAGGATAAGCATTTAGTTAATGTGACTGGCCACATGATGACAGACTGCAGCTTATCTCCTGCATGCTCTGCTCTTTCCTTCTGTTCAGAGAGAGAAGAGATGGAGGAGGAAGCGACAGCACACCACTTCTCCTGTAGGTGTGTAATAATCAAACTGCTTTTATCCTTTATTCTCTTGTTTTTATCTCCCCCCAAATCCCTTGAGTACTAAGGCCACTCTGGTCCTGAGGTCTGTGTCACACCTGCTGGGGTTTTACGGAGGCTCTATGATTGGGCTTGTCCTCTTAAAAGACAGACCCAGCTTGAGGTCTCCTTTTGCAGGAAACAACAACTTAACGGTGTTTAGAGAGTCGCTATTCAAACAGCTCTCCTTTTGCTGTGAGGAGTTTACAGCAGATGACTTGTCCTTCTCGTGGGCACAGCGACCAGAGACGGGGGGTAGAGAGGGTACAATAATTACTTTTTAAAGAGCCCCCGTAGAGGTTGTAAACTGTATTCTCTCCCTCACTTTTCCCACTGGTGTGTGACCTGTTCTCTGTGCTAGGCCTGTTTCCTGGCTACAGCTGGGTGTGTCTGGGGGTGCATCGGGGTGATGGATGAGACTCAAAGGTGAAGTGCAAAGGGGATTTCAGCGTTTAGTTGAGCCATGAGTCCCCCGTGGCTGTGAGCCCTGGGATGACTTAAGAGCTGGAACAGGAAACAAGACGGCTATCGGAGCATTTTCACTCAGTTGCAGCGTTCCCTAAGGAACAGTAAACATGATTGATGAAATAAGACAGGTGCTGGTTTAGTAAAGCCTCACCTGTCTTACTTTATCACAGGCCAATGGCCCACCTGTATGTTCAGAAGATTGACTTTGACAAGGATATGCTTAAGTATAATTTATATGTGTTATTAAAAAAAAGACAACAGGTGTGTGATGTGTACCTGGCTTCCCTTAGGACCTGGAGAACCCTGAAATGAGAAGAAAATTGATTTAAATAAAACTATTGCCAGCCCCTAAAGCAAATTTCACACATTTGATTTTGGGAATACTCACTGGTTTCCCATCCAAGCCAAGAGGACCCTGTTGAATCAAAGACAAACATTATGGCAAAAGACCAAAAAAAAGCAAAACAAAATCATTAAAATTAATAGTTTGCCATTTTTGGAAAAGTAGTTATAGCGCACACATGAGCGAGAGCCAAGAAAAGGTTAGTTTACATTTAATATATCTAATGTCATTGGCAAAATAAAAGTCTGGAACCTTGCACATGATTTTTAAAAAGAAATACATTTCAGTTTTTAGTACAGATTACACATTAGTGTACTTTAAGTCTAAATCTTAAAATGGAAGTTAAACATATTTCCAAAAATGTTAAACTACTCCTTTGATGAGTGGCTTCAAAAACAAGTCCGCTGTGAATAATAATAAAATAAAATATGATTAAGGCATTGTTTGTTTAAATCCACTGACAATCTCCCCCCATAAAATATCATTAACCGGCTGTTATTTATAAGTATTGTAATAATGTTTGAGTCTTGTCTCCGTATCTCTTAGAAAAAACAATGCAAGTGATCTCAACTTAGGAAAAACAGTTAAGTGAATTTGGCAAGAAAAACGTTTGCAGAGAGGACAGTACAAAGCATGCTTGTAAACAAGAGAGGGAAACAGCTGCAATGATTGGGAAAAAGAAGCAGGAGAATTAAGAACTTTTTATACAAATCCTTTATGTATATCCTGCCCCATTTAACTGTGTGTGTGTCCGTGTTTAAGTGCACACATGAGACTCAAATATTAAGACGTTTCCAGTTGATTTATAATTATTCTAAGATTTAGAGTGTGGTCTCCAACATGAGAGACCCTTGGTGGATTCAGTCCAGCTGTATTCAACTTCCACACAACCGCACATCCACCGTGTCTCTGCGTGTTTGTGGTGAGATAATCCAGCAGGCGGTTGAATACGTTTAAAGTCCCTGTCCGGCTCACCCAAGCTGAAACAGCAGCTGGATGATCCACTTTGTTTACCTCACCAAAGCCCAGCAGTCATTGAACCTCCTCTGCAAAGCAAGTCTCAGTTCAAAGGCAGAAACCTTTAGATACCTTTTCAAACATAAAGGAACACTAAGATCAACCTTTTATGAAAACACTTAAAAGTGATGTATGTAGTAAAGGCTAGTGTTGACCTCCTCCTTAATGACAACACTTGACGTTAAGCTAACAGTTATTGCAGGGTCCCTTGAGTCTCACAGTCCTGGCCAGATACATACAAATGTCTTAAAAAGCCTGTCGCACAGCATTATGGGGGAAATAAGACATTCATTTCACAAAAAGAGAAAACTTGGTCAATGCAAT